>NC_051220.1:9207500-9407500 GCF_015220715.1 Pygocentrus nattereri | reverse complement strand
ACCATGCAGCTAGGCCTCAGCTAGCACACCATACTCCTAATCAGGGAGAAGCACTATCACAGCAGTTCATTTCAGGTTGTAGAACCTACAGCAGATTTTTGTTTGTTAACTTAGTATTACAAGTTTAATGGTCTCCATGTTAAATCTAACATTATGTTAAACCCAATATTTTTGAGGTTTATTAAAGCTGATGTTGTTGGTTAGAGATTATTCAAAGTGCTGCGTTCAGTGTCTATGAATTCTGATAACTGATTATATTTGTTTGGGTTGTGGTTGAAAAGGAAGCTCCTGATTTACTGATGGTTTAGTTCAGCTGTCAGAAATACGACTGTTGTGAAATTGATGATGATTTTTTGATATATTCATTCACATATGTTATTCATGATGTAATACGTATATAATATAATGATATATTGTACAGTCATGTTGATGCATAATTTTATCAGCATTGACATAAATATGATGTATTGTGTGCACAATTATGTATAACAGTCACTTATAAATAACTTCACACTGACAGTATATAACACTTAATAGCTAATAGTTAGTGTAAACCTAAAGTATTATGAATATTACACAACAATTCTCAGTTTTTGTCCAGTTTTTTCACGGCCAATCCCACCTTCTAGCTACACCTCCTCTAACACACCACGCTACTAACTATTTCAGGCTGCCACTGTTGCGTTGTCATTGGTCAGCTCAACATGCTTGAAGGAGACCTGTTAATTCAGTCAGGACCACTTTGTCACAGAAAATACTTTGTTTGCATTTGCTGTACGTTTTCTTTGGTGATATGGCTCTTTTGTGGAACCTCCTGGCCCTTCCATGTGTGTACCTGGAAAGCCTAAGGCAGGGAGAGCAGCAGAAAGCAGCAGCCCACCAAGGGTACAGAACAGAGCAGATATCAAGGACAAAAGACATGATTTTCAGTTAGTTAGACACAGCATGAAGGAAGAGTTGGAGTGGTGGGTTGCAAAAGTGGCTTGCAGAGGAGTGGCAAGAATGGACAGGCTAAAGCAGCTTAACTAAGCACCCAGATGAATTTATGCGCATAGCTTAAAATCACTTAGTGTAGGCCCAGCCTAACAGACAGCCACAGACATGATTGGTCCACTGCAAGACGTGGGCTTCTAGCAGTGCTGAGACATACTCTGAGGTCTTTTTAAGTACACAACAGCTTGGGTTTTTATTTGTAATTTTTTTGCTGATTTGTTATATATTTATTATTGATTCTTCTCGCCTGACTCTCCCACTGATAGATCACAGAAGAAACCAGCACTTTGAGTAAGGAACTGAAGCAACTGCCACTATAATTAGCAGGCCAGTGACTGTGGCCTCAATCAGTCAGCTGAGTGCTTCAAATCCTCAAATTTGACAATTTGCATCAGTGTGTCTCACAAGGCAGTCACATGCTTCCTGTACAGACACACGCACATGCAGACGCACTTTTATTTCCTGTGACCTAGGATAACCCCTGTGACCCAATTTGACTACAATGACCTAAAATGAACCAAAATTTGTTCAGCAGAGGAATTCGATGCTTAAGAAAAAACAAGCTGATAACGATGATTCAGAATGTGCAGCCGAAAGTGAAATAATTCAGATTTTAGCAGAGCATTTATCTTCAAAAGTGAGCAGAACACAGGTGAGAATGTGCTGATCCAGCAGAGAAGAAAGCTCATAGCTGGAATTGATTGGATTTATTTGTAAAATAGATAATAAAATGGATTATACATTATAAAACATAAATAGATTATAAAATAGAAAAATTTTTGGGGGGTTATTTTGTTTTCTTTTGTATTTTTTGTTTTGCCAAAGTATGCTTTTTGACGTTTTACTCACCCCTATATTTGAAATCTATACAAAAATTGTCACGCATCATCACTGTCCCAAGGGAAAAAAAATCTCCAAAACGGTAACTTTATAGGATGGGGCAAAAAGTTCATAACTTTAAAATTAATGTAAATTAATGTAAAGAAATTTTATTTTAAGAAATTTTGGAACATTTCTAAGCAAATTTTCACACAGTGTAAAGGAGAACTGCTGAACTCAAATTATGCAGAAAATTGGGACAGTGATGAAATACTGTTTTTCGTCATGATAGCTCAGTTGTTGAGAGATCTGCTACATTAAATGCTGATTAGCAATATTAAACTTTTAACAATATTAAACAATATTAAATTGTTATTAGGTTGAATGAATAACTGGTTCTAAATGTAGGTATTGTGATATAAACTGAGTCTGTTCTACAGTTTCTCATTAGGTTGAATGAATAACTGGCTCTAAATGTAGGTATTGTGATATAAACTGAGTCTGTTCTACAGTTTCTCATTAGGTTGAATGAATAACTGGCTCTAAATGTAGGTATTGTGATATAAACTGAGTCTGTTCTACAGTTTCTCATTAGGTTGAATGAATAACTGGATCTAAATGTAGGTATTGTGATATAAACTGAGTCTGTTCTACAGTTTCTCATTAGGTTGAATGAATAACTGGCTCTAAATGTAGATATTGTGATATAAACTGTGTCTGTTCTACAGTTTCTCATTAGGTTAAATGAATAACTGGCTCTAAATGTAGGTATTGTGATATAAACTGTGTCTGTTCTACAGTTTCTCATTAGGTTAAATGAATAACTGGCTCTAAATGTAGGTATTGTGATATAAACTGAGTCTGTTCTACAGTTTCTCATTAGGTTGAATGAATAACTGGCTCTAAATGTAGGTATTGTGATATAAACTGAGTCTGTTCTACAGTTTCTCATTAGGTTGAATGAATAACTGGCTCTAAATGTAGGTATTGTGATATAAACTGAGTCTGTTCTACAGTTTCTCATTAGGTTAAATGAATAACTGGCTCTAAATGTGGGTATTGTGATATAAACTGAGTCTGTTCTACAGTTTCTCATTAGGTTGAATGAATAACTGGCTCTAAATGTAGGTATTGTGATATAAACTGAGTCTGTTCTACAGTTTCTCATTAGGTTGAATGAATAACTGGCTCTAAATGTAGGTATTGTGATATAAACTGAGTCTGTTCTACAGTTTCTCATTAGGTTGAATGAATAACTGGCTCTAAATGTAGGTATTGTGATATAAACTGAGTCTGTTCTACAGTTTCTCATTAGGTTGAATGAATAACTGGCTCTAAATGTAGGTATTGTGATATAAACTGAGTCTGTTCTACAGTTTCTCATTAGGTTGAATGAATAACTGGCTTTAAATGTCGGTATTGTGATATAAACTGAGTCTGTTCTACAGTTTCTCATTATGTTAAATGGATAACTGGCTCTAAATGTAGGTATTGTGATATAAACTGAGTCTGTTCTACAGTTTCTCATTAGGTTGAATGAATAACGGGCTCTAAATGTAGGTATTGTGATATAAACTGAGTCTGTTCTACAGTTTCTCATTAGGCTGAATGAATAACGGGCTCTAAATGTAGGTATTGTGATATAAACTGAGTCTGTTCTACAGTTTCTCATTATGTTAAATGGATAACTGGCTCTAAATGTAGGTATTGTGATATAAACTGAGTCTGTTCTACAGTTTCTCATTAGGTTGAATGAATAACTGGCTCTAAATGTAGGTATTGTGATATAAACTGAGTCTGTTCTACAGTTTCTCATTAGGTTGAATGAATAACTGGCTCTAAATGTAGGTATTGTGATATAAACTGAGTCTGTTCTACAGTTTCTCATTAGGTTGAAGGAATAACTGGCTTTAAATGTCGGTATTGTGATATAAACTGAGTCTGTTCTACAGTTTCTCATTAGGTTAAATGAATAACTGGCTCTAAATGTAGGTATTGTGATATAAACTGAGTCTGTTCTACAGTTTCTCATTAGGTTGAATGAATAACTGGCTCTAAATGTAGGTATTGTGATATAAACTGAGTCTGTTCTACAGTTTCTCATTAGGTTAAATGAATAACTGGCTCTAAATGTGGGTATTGTGATATAAACTGAGTCTGTTCTACAGTTTCTCATTAGGTTGAATGAATAACTGGCTCTAAATGTAGGTATTGTGATATAAACTGAGTCTGTTCTACAGTTTCTCATTAGGTTGAATGAATAACTGGCTCTAAATGTAGGTATTGTGATATAAACTGAGTCTGTTCTACAGTTTCTCATTAGGTTGAATGAATAACTGGCTTTAAATGTCGGTATTGTGATATAAACTGAGTCTGTTCTACAGTTTCTCATTAGGTTAAATGGATAACTGGCTCTAAATGTAGGTATTGTGATATAAACTGAGTCTGTTCTACAGTTTCTCATTAGGTTGAATGAATAACTGGCTTTAAATGTCGGTATTGTGATATAAACTGAGTCTGTTCTACAGTTTCTCATTAGGTTGAATGAATAACTGGCTCTAAATGTAGGTATTGTGATATAAACTGTGCCTGTTCTACAGTTTCTCATTAGGTTAAATGGATAACTGCCTCTAAATGTAGGTATTGTGATATAAACTGTGTCTGTTCTACAGTTTCTCATTAGGTTGAATGAATAACTGGCTCTAAATGTAGGTATTGTGATATAAACTGTGTCTGTTCTACAGTTTCTCATTAGGTTAAATGGATAACTGCCTCTAAATGTAGGTATTGTGATATAAACTGAGTCTGTTCTACAGTTTCTCATTAGGTTGAATGAATAACTGGCTCTAAATGTAGGTATTGTGATATAAACTGAGTCTGTTCTACAGTTTCTCATTAGGTTGAATGAATAACTGGCTCTAAATGTAGGTATTGTGATATAAACTGAGTCTGTTCTACAGTTTCTCATTAGGTTGAAGGAATAACTGGCTTTAAATGTCGGTATTGTGATATAAACTGAGTCTGTTCTACAGTTTCTCATTAGGTTAAATGGATAACTGGCTCTAAATGTAGGTATTGTGATATAAACTGAGTCTGTTCTACAGTTTCTCATTAGGTTGAATGAATAACTGGCTTTAAATGTCGGTATTGTGATATAAACTGAGTCTGTTCTACAGTTTCTCATTAGGTTGAATGAATAACTGGCTCTAAATGTAGGTATTGTGATATAAACTGTGTCTGTTCTACAGTTTCTCATTAGGTTAAATGGATAACTGCCTCTAAATGTAGGTATTGTGATATAAACTGTGTCTGTTCTACAGTTTCTCATTAGGTTAAATGGATAACTGCCTCTAAATGTAGGTATTGTGATATAAACTGTGTCTGTTCTACAGTTTCTCATTAGGTTGAATGAATAACTGGCTCTAAATGTAGGTATTGTGATATAAACTGAGTCTGTTCTACAGTTTCTCATTAGGTTGAATGAATAACTGGCTCTAAATGTAGGTATTGTGATATAAACTGTGTCTGTTCTACAGTTTCTCATTAGGTTGAATGAATAACTGGCTCTAAATGTAGGTATTGTGATATAAACTGTGTCTGTTATACAGTTTCTCATTAGGTTAAATGAATAACTGGCTCTAAATGTAGGTATTGTGATATAAACTGAGTCTGTTCTACAGTTTCTCATTAGGTTAAATGGATAACTGCCTCTAAATGTAGGTACTGTGATATAAAGAGACCCTGCTCTACAGCTTCTAATTAGGTACTTCCTGGCCACTGAAACAAAGCTGAGAATTTAAAAAGTGCCAGTGCAGGAAGCGATCTGATCTCATCCCTGATTATGAATGTGTGACATTTGCTAAAAATATCAGATGACTGAACTAACTTTCCTGATACACTCACAGCAGTTCTACAGAATCCAAAGTAATAATCTGCAGTTAACTGTTTACTGCTGGGTTAAAATCTCAGAAGTAGATCAGGTCACATCTGAGTCACAAAGAGATCAAGACACAAAGAGTCTGTTCTACGGGTTCAGTGGACAACTTTTATAGGTGCTGGTCACCTTTCATCTCCTTTTTCAGGTCCCTCCCGCAGCTTCCTGCGGAGGACTTTGGTACTCCCCCCTCTTGAACATGCAATAGTCCCAAGCCCCCCTCCCCCCCTTTTTTTTTTTATTTATGTTTTTATTTTACATTAATGTTTCACTGTTTTCATTTCTCTATTTTCCCTTCATATTATTTTATTTGCATATTGATTCACGATTATAAGGCTGTACTTTGTAATTGTTGCCTTAGTACTTTTTTTTTTTTTATGTTGTTTTTTTCTTTTTTTTTGTGTATTTGTGTTGTAAGACCTGTAAGACACTACACTCACTCACTCACTCACTCTCTCTCTCTCTCTCTCTCTCTCTCTCTCTCTCTCTCTCTCTCGCTCTCTCTCTCTCTCTCTGTAAGGGTGCCGTATTTTATTGATCTGAAGAGGCCGCAGGATCAGGGCTTGAACCACACACACAACTTCTACCTCCAGCCAGAGGAGGGGGTTAATATCGGAGTGTGGTAAGAACGTTCTCTCATTTCTTTTTCTTTATTTATCGGTCTCTCTGTAGTGCACACTGAAGTTCCGCTGCAGCATGCTCCATATTACTAAGATAGAATCTGTGTTTCCAGCCCTGTCATTGAAATACAGCTTTTAAAGTAACATTTATGTAACAATGCCTTAAAATAACAGCTTCAAAATCATGTTGATGGTACACTGACTTATAATAGGTAGAAAGACATCTCTGTCATTGCCGTTCAGGCCTGGAACGCCTGCTATAGCTCTGTGTAACTTTGACGGAGCAGCACGAGACCTCTGAGTAATGCTTTACAGCACCACATCATGCTCCAAAAACTATGAGTCTTCAGCTAGCTATAAGTAGAAGCTAGCTCGGTGTTCCCAGCATGGACATCATGGCGAGGAAGAAGAAAAGATCAGACGAGCCCTTCCTCCTGCCCTTAGGGAGTTTTGCCACTGGCTTGCTCATGGGGGCTTGGACCCGGATTTTCTTTCTGTAGTACTGATTGTTCTGTAAAGCTGCTTTGTGACAACACCTGTTGTAAAAAGCGCTATATAAATAAACTTTGCTTCCTTGCTTGTGCTGGGGCTGATGACTTATGTTCTTAACTAGAACCAGGCTGGTCAGCTAGCTAACAGGCTAAAAGATAGCAAACAGCCTAAACAATTCCATGTAGGGAGCAGGGAGCTGTTTGAGATTCATCCCCAGTGTGAGAAGAGGGCACCGCTGCATTGGTGCTAAATACGACTCTGGTGGTAATTTGGTGACCAAAAAGTACTTGTAAAGTGAAAGTGTTTGCATTAAACAGTGCTGTGTATGATATGTTCATTGTTATGTGACAAAAGGTTTCATCATGAAGTGACCGCAGTATACAGCAATGGGCAACCGAATGTTCTCCTCATTTGGTCCGTGGTTGCTTGGCCACGATATGACACTACATATTACTAGTACTACATTTCCTGTCGGAATACTTGTTTATATTGATTTCTATTAATAAAAGCCTAAATTATTTTCTGAAAATTGTGTATTTTATCATATTTACATCATATCACTGAGAAGGATGTTTTACTGTTTTTCATCATGCCTAAGAACAACCTTCTCGTGATAAAACCACAGTAGCACATGGTCTCTTGTGGCTTCTTTCTTTAATATTATATTTATTATACAAAATAATTCTGATCTCTCTCTCTCTCTCTCTCTCTCTCTCTCTCTCTCTCTCTCTCTCTCTCTCTCTCAGGCACACGGTTCCTGCTGTACTGTGGAAGGATGCGCAGGGTAAAGAGGGGGAGTGGTTTGAGAAAACGCTTCAGTCCACACACCCTGTCATGCTCTATCTCCATGGCAATGCAGGGACCAGGTATATACACAACCACACACACACAGTCTTTTGTTTCTGTGAATTGTGATGACATTTACATTAATTTCCTTGAGACTTAACCAAACCTTAATCATAAGTATGACTACCTGAACCCCAACCTTAACCCTAAAGTACATTCTCACCTTAAAATGTAAAGACTTACACTGTGGGGACCATCTCATTGTTATACATGAGATGCATATATGTGAGAAAGTGAAGCACATTTAGAGTTATTGCCATATGCAAGACCCATAAACTGGCAAAATATGTAGTACATCGAGTCCTCTGTCTCACCTGGTCACTTATCTCTGCCCCTCTGTGTCTGCGTGTTTATGTTGCAGGGGAGGAGACCATAGAGTGCAGCTCTATAAGGTAACGCTCACCTTGTGAAACTAAATTAGCCAAATGAAACTATCAAATCTTTTCCAGAAATACATCCACAAATTGTCTGTCAGCCACTCAAAGCAAAAGGATTTTCATCTAAAGTCCAGGTCATAATGCAGAGAACCCAGTGACAAATTTGGAAGATGTACACAGGCTTTATCACCGCTTTTCAATCCAATGTACAAGATTGGTTACATTCCACATTTTTGCCTGTATGAGTGAATGATGTAAAAAATGATACGCCCATCTACTGTTTCGTCAGCTGCGCAGTCACTCTGCATTTTCTTCAGGAAATGCACTATTTAAGTTTTACGTAGTCCAGCTTAGACCCGAAACTCCTAATATGAGTAAAACACACTGTTTCAGAGCTCCAGTGCTTTCTGCAATCAGTTTAAACTTTACTGCATGTAAACAGGCCAAAATAACGGAAACACCTCTGTTTGGTCCTGCAGGTCCTTAGTTCATTAGGCTACCATGTAGTCACGTTCGATTACAGAGGTATGTTGTTTTCTTCTTCTGATTTCCTCAGTTGTAGAGTTTACTGAACACAGTAGAATTAAGTAGCAGTAAGAGTCAGTTTTCCAAGTTTGCATTGGTAAACATGACGATGTCTTTTATGCATTTCCTTTGTACATCAGGTTGGGGAGACTCTGAGGGCAGCCCCTCAGAGAGGGGGATGACGCTGGACGCTCTGTTCCTCTATCAGTGGCTGAAACAGAGAATCGGCCACAAGCCGCTCTACATCTGGGGTCACTCTCTGGGCACTGGGTGAGCACCGCTGTCCTGCTACAGAAGCTTAAGCTTCTTCTCTACGGCATTTGGCCTGTAATGCGTGTTTTCCTGGTGTTTTCAGACATAGTTGTTAGCGTTTTGTCTGAGCCTACGTTGTTGATGTTAATGAGACCACGTCATTATTCATTTCTATCTGATAAAGAGAATAAAAGCCTATATTAAGTAAATAAAACAGTGTGGTATGTGTTGAAAGATGGAAAATGGACTGTGTTCATTCTTGTTTTTCCAGAGTGTCCACTAACTTAGTGAGACGTCTGTGCGACAGAGGTGAGCGTGCATGTTTATGATGTAGATCTGTTATCGTGTTGTATCTGTTTTCTGCAGCTTCCTTTTTCTGTTGAAGCTGCATGGAAAGGCTACTTTCAGTTTCTGTGTGAAAGCATCATCACTTACAATTAGCAGCAACTTACTACCAGGTGCAATCTAAATTGTGTGTTCATTTTGATTGACTTTGTTTTTTTGAGTCTACATCTAGGTTTAGCTTAGTATATCTACCAATTAGTGTTATTAATTTAGAGCAGAATGCTTGGACTGCAACTTTTGATTCATTATTAGTAACATTGGCAAGTTTGGGCGATTGATTTCTTTAATATGTGTGAATCAGCTCTTTGTGAACAGCAAGTAGGTGATAGGACTGTTACTGAATAAATGAAATATTCATTGAGAAACACTTTATAGTAGTTAGTGAATAATTTGTAGTAGTTAATGGAGAATTCATATTAGTTAACAAATAATTTATAATAGTTAATGAAGAATTTACTGTAGTTACTGGATAGTTAATAGTAGTGGATAAGTCATGGTAATAATTGAATCATTTATAGTAGCTTCTGAATAATCCATATTAGTTACTAAATAATTCATAGTAATGAATGGATAATTTATAGTAGATGTTGAATAATTCTTAGTAGTTACTGAATACTTCATTACATATTCATGGATCATTTTAGTAGATACTGAATAATTTGTAGTAGTTACTGAATAATATGTGGATAATTTTTAGTAGATACTGAATAATTTATAGCCGATACTGAATTATGTATAGCAGATATTGAATAATTCATAGTAGTTACTGAGTAATTCATAGTGGTTCATGTATAATTTATAGTAGATACTGAATAATTCTTTTGCAAAATAATTCATAGTAGATGATAGGAAATAATTAATAAATAGTTACTAATAAGTAGTTCTAAACCTGTACTGTTAAGTCATGGTAATAATTGAATAATTCATAGTGGTGAGTGAATAATTCATATTATTCACTACGTAGTTAATGGGGGTTTCATTTTCTAATCTTTGATGTCACATAGGGTGTTTATAGTTTACATGTCCTATATCATATCATACGGAATGAGTGTTTGATTCTCAGTGTTTGATCTGCTGTGTTTGCAGGAACGCCGCCGGATGCTCTAATCCTGGAGTCTCCGTTTACCAACATCAGAGAGGAGGCCAAGAGTCATCCTTTCTCTATGGTGAGACTTTTCTCAGGGGCAGATTAAGAGAGAAATACACAGTGGTTGAGGTTGTGATGTGTATTTAATGTGTAATCCTGTTGTAGGTTTACAGGTATCTTCCAGGCTTCGACTGGTTCTTTTTGGATGCCATCACAGCAAATGACATCCGCTTCGCCAGTGACGAGAAGTGAGTGTCTGTGTGTCCATCTGTCTGTTTCTCTGTCTCCTCTTTTGTAATTATTAGTGCTGCACTCTCTGTCTCTGTTAATCAGGGGTGTTAATGTCACAGTGATTCACAGGAGCTGTTGAAACTAGAAGCATACATTTTCTGAAGGAAGCGCTGAATGGTTGCGTGACTTAAATGGTTCCCACTTCCTGCTAGGTTGTTGATATGGTATCCCAGGGGGTTGCTATTATGTTCCTATGTGGTTGTTAGGTGGCTGCTATTATGTTGCAAAGTGGATGCTAGGGGGTTGCTGTTGTATTACAGTTGGTTGCTATGTTGTTGTTGTGCGGGTAGGTGCTGTTGATGCCACTGCCACGTTAAAATGTCCTGCTACCTTAACCTCACTGCTACCTTAAATCTGCCACCTTAAATCCAGCGACACCTTAAACACAATGCTACCTAAGATCTACTGCTACCTTGAAAATGTGTGCATGTGTGCGTTTTTGTGGTGTTGCTTAGTGGATGGTGGGTGGTTGCTATGTTATCACAGATAGTTGCTATGTGGTTGCTATGGTGTTGTTAATTTCCTGCTACCATAACTTCATTGCTACCTTAAATGCACTTCCACCTAAAATCTGCTACCTTAAAAGTGTGTGTGTGATGTGTTGAGTGTGTGTGTACTGTTGTACTGTTACCATAATTAATCTCTCTGTCTCTCTCTCAGAAATTCTACGATCAGAAAAATATAGATTTTTGACTAAATGTAAAGAAGAGTAAGGTCATCTGTCCTGACAAAAATGTAACCTCTCTCTCTCTCTCTCTCTCTCACTCTCTCTCACTCTCTCTCTCTCTCTCTCTCTCTCTCTCTCTCTCTCTCTCTCTCTCTCTCTCTCTCTCTCTCTCTCTCTCTCTCTCCTCTTTCTCTTGCCTCCCTCCTCCCTCTCCCTCCCTCTCTTTCTCCTTCTCTCTCCTTGTGCTCTCTCTCTCCCCCTCATATTTTCACTTGCTCTCTGCTCCCTCTCTTCTTGCTCTCTCTCATTCCTCTCTCCCTGTCTTCTTGCTCTCTCTCTCTCTCTCTCTCTTTTCTCTTTCTCTTGCCTCCCTCCTCCCTCTCCCTCCCTCTCTTTCTCCTTCTCTCTCCTTGTGCTCTCTCTCTCCCCCCTCTTATTTTCACTTGCTCTCTGCTCCCTCTCTTCTTGCTCTCTCTCATTCCTCTCTCCCTGTCTTCTTGCTCTGTCTCTCGCTCGCTCGCTCGCTCGCTCGCTCGCTCACTCACTCACTCACTCACTCACTCACTCTCCTTGTTCTCTCTTCCTTCTGTATCTCTCTCTGCTCTTGCCTCCTCTCTCTCCATGCTCTTGCCCCCCTTCTCACTCTCTCTCTCTCTCTCTCTCTCTCTCTCAGTGTGAATCACATCTCCTGTCCAGTCCTAATCCTCCATGCTGAAGACGACACTGTCGTCCCTTTCCACTTGGGCAAAAAGGTGAGACCTACAGTCAGAAGCAAATGTTTTAGCACCCTGAGCACTCCACATCACTTCAGCCTGACAGGGTGGGGCAAACTGCTGTAGGCTAATCGGGTGGTCATATGTAAATGTGTTCATGGTTCTGACCTCACAACATCGTGATGTTTTCTCTGCTTAGTTTCTAAATATAATCATATGCAAAAGTTTGAGCACCTGTTTAGGTTTCTAAGAGAAAATAAGTGAACACTTCCTCTACAGAGAACACGTTTGCACACTTTCATGTACAGTTACTGCTCATTTGGTAAATTTATCATCTTGGGGGAGTGGGGGAACATAAAATGTGGCCTGTGGAAAAGTTATGGCACATATTATGTTTTATTGGTGTATTGAAATGTTAAACTCAGCAAATAAATAGAATTTGTGCATTAAAAGGAGGAGAAACAATACCAGAAAATGGGGAGGTTAAAAAAAAAAGAAAGAACTTTTTTAGAATACATTTCATTTTATACAAGTAAACACTTTAAGATGGTCTTCAGTAAATGCAATTAAAATGACATTTGCTGTGAAAATGAATATGGAAGTTGTGATAATTGTTACTGTAATCAGTGTTTGCGATTCCAGATGTTTCCTAGCACATCGTTTTTGAGATCGAATCTGAAGGTTTATATGGCTTCCTCAGTCTGTCATCCTGACTGTGACGTCTGTAGACAATTAAGACAAAGTAATCTTTATTAGTGATCTTTATCTTCTTCTCCACCAGCTCTACAACATAGCAGCTCAATCCAAAAGTCTGAGTGGACACAAGGTCCAGTTCATCCCGTTCCCGAGCTCTCTGGGTTATAGACACAAATTCATCTACCGGAGCCCACAGCTGCCTCATATACTCAGGTAAAGCCACACACACACTCAGCCCCCACGTACTTTGTAGTTCTGTAGTTAGAGACTGTAGTCCATCTGTTTTTCTGCATACTCTGTCACCCTGTTCTTCAATCAGGACCCTCACAGTGCCCCCATAGAGCAGGTATTATTTGGTTGGTGGGTTATTTTCAGCACTGCAGTGACGTGGTGTGTTAGTGTGTGTTGCGCCAGTGCGAGTGGATCAGACACCAGCAGTACTGCTGGAGTTTTTAAACACCTCAGTGACTGCTGGACTGAGAATAGACCATCAAACAATAATATCCAGCCAACCGTGTCCTGTGACCACTGATGAAGGACTAGAGGATGACCAACACAAACTGTGCAGCAACAGATCAGCTACTGTCTCTGACTTTACATCTACAGGGTGGGCCAACAAAGTAGGAGTGTCTAATAGAGTGGACAGTGAGTGGACACAGTGTTTAAAAACTCCAGAAGCACTGCTGCGTCTGATTCACTCGTACCAGCGCAACACACACCAACACACCACCACCACGTCAGTGTTACTGCAGCGCTGAGAAAAGCCCACCACCCGAATAATACCTGCTCTGTGGGGGTCCTGACCATTGAAGAACAGGGTAACAAAGTATGCAGAGAAACAGGTGGACTACAATCTGTAACTATAGAGCTATAAAGTGGTCCTATATGGTCAGTGGAGCTGATAAAATGGACAAAGAGTGTAGATATAAGGAGGTGGTCTTAATTAAATGGCTGGATGGTTGTTTACATGGGAAGTGAAATAAATAATAAAAGGTGGTCTCTGACTTTTACACAGAATTACATATTGTTTTTTCAGACTTCATCCACCCCTAATATGTTTTGAATAATTGACAGATTAATCAAAAATTTTACAGTCAGAAAAATATAGATTTTTGACTAAATGTAAAGAAGAGTAAGGTCATCTGTCCTGACAAAAATTTAATCTCTCTCTCTCTCTCTCTCTCTCTCTCTCTCTCTCTCTCTCTCTCTCTCTCTCTCTCTCTCTCTCTCTCTCCCCCCTCTTATTTTCACTTGCTCTCTGCTCCCTCTCTTCTTGCTCTCTCTCATTCCTCTCTCCCTGTCTTCTTGCTCTGTCTCTCTCTCTCTCTCTCTCTCTCTCTCTCTCTCTCTCTCTCTCTCTCTCTCGCTCACTCGCTCACTCACTCACTCACTCACTCACTCACTCACTCACTCACTCACTCACTCACTCACTCACTCACTCACTCACTCACTCACTCACTCACTCACTCACTCACTCTCCTTGTTCTCTCTTCCTTCTGTATCTCTCTCTGCTCTTGCCTCCTTTCTCTCCATGCTCTTGCCCCCCTTCTCACTCTGTCTCTCTTTCTCTCTCTCTCTCTCACTCACTCACTCACTCACTCACTCACTCACTCTCCTTGTTCTCTCTTCCTTCTGTATCTCTCTCTGCTCTTGCCTCCTCTCTCTCCATGCTCTTGCCCCCCTTCTCACTCTCTCTCTCTCTCTCTCTCTCTCTCTCTCTCTCTCTCTCTCTCTCTCTCTCTCTCTTCAGTGATTTCCTTGGGACAACTCATCCCCGTGTATAGCTGAGAGTCACACCCGTGGATCGCCCTCTGTGTCTCTCACGGTCACTTTGAAATGCACACACGTGGACACTCTCACACACACACTCCTCTGTCTGCACTGTGTACACACTGTTTCTCACACACACACACACACTCACACACACTCAGCAGATGTCAGATGTCTCCCACTCTGTCCCTTTGCATTCCTTTGTTGGCTAAAATGAGAGCGAGAGACAGAGAGGGAGAGAGATAAATGAATCATTGGCATGCTGTTACTGAAAGGACGCAGGTAGGCAGCTCGAGCACCACATATGCAAAGTAATATGCAAATCTGCACTAAACGAACGGCACAGCATCGGAACCTTGCTATGAAACCACAGGATCAAGTTCTAGATATAAAACTGCACATGTATAAACGCATGGCAGAGAGGTGGGACAGCATGATGTTTATTTACAATCTAAAGATGTCATTCAGCGTCTATAGCTGTGGATGTACTGTAGTGATCAGAGGAGTTAATGGACCTATTATCGGATTTATATCCACTCAGTGTGACCTGCGCACGCTCGGTTAGGGGTTAATATCAATCTTTACAGATCTTTTTAATGTTTTTCTTCCTGCTATTTGATGTTTTTTGGGGGGGCTTTTTTTTCAACATTTGCTTTTCTGTTCTACTGACTTGCTTTCCCAACAAAGTATAGTCGTGTGAAAAAGTTTGTTCATCACTGAATTTAATTTTAAAAATAAATAAAACACAATAAAATGTGGCCTGTGCAAAAGTTACGGCACATTATATAAAATGTTTTATACAAATTGTGCACTAGAATTTGCTAAATATGTCAATTTCAGTGTGTTAACCTATTTTCACTCAAATCAGTACACACGTCAGTTCAAACTTCTGCATGTAACGGTACGTATGGTAAAATTGTCCACTCCAGTATGTGGTTAATTCCAGTAACTGATGCATAACAGCAGCTTGGAGGTTAACTATGAACATTACAGAAAAAGGTGCTGCTTTTGTGCAGGTGGCAGGACAACAGGACAGTAATTGTAACTACGTTTAGTGTACATTCACCAAAATGTATACAGTACTGCGCAAAAGCCTTAAGCAGCTAAGAAGATGGTTTGAAATGGCGCGTGTGTTTGCCAATAAACCACACAATATATAACACTGGAGTGAATACAATTCAACACAAATACAGTATACAAATCCAAATAAGGAATGTGGTGTTTTCAGTTATGAATATGTAGAACTCAGGTTCGGTTCCCGACCTCTCCCAACCATCACGTAGATTTGTCCAGCAGCACCTGATTTGATTTAATGAGTGACTTATTAGATAAAAAAAAGGTATGTTTGTTTATTCTGATATTAGTGCTCAATCAAAATAAGTACTTGCTGCCCGGATAAATAGTTTTACATATTGTCTCAGGTGCCTAAGCCTTTTGGACAGTACTGTAATATACATCCTTGAATTTTTTGGAATTTCTACTTTCACTCGCAACAACAGTCTATTTTTTTGGGCACATGACATAAGAAGGTCATAGTCAGTTATCTCATTCAGCCTTTTTCTGCATTTAGGCTACTTTTTGTAACCTCTGCACTTTCCAGACAGTAGCTGTGTTCCATGCTTAGGCTGCAATTCTCGGCCGCTACGTCATAGAAAATCGTTCCAAAGTGCAGGACCCTTTGTATACAGCCTAGAAATGCAACGTATGTTCTGACTGATTTCGAGGATGCAACCGATGTATCCTTCCAGGTCTTTGGTTACCTACAGCTCTCCGCACACAAATGATGTGAAGAAAAGAACAGCATTCCAAAAATGGCAGGAAATGAAGCCGTTGGAGCAGAGCTTGTTTTACAATGTAAGCTGTTCACATCATTGAATCCGTCTTCGTTACGTTATAAAGAGTAAAATGAAAGCATTCCCTCATATATCAGATTTTAATCAGAAGTATTTGTATGTCTGTAGTTTATCATACTACATAAGCTTGTTTGCCTATTAGCTACCATAGCAACAAACACAAGGCAGTGGGCTCCATTTTCTTTCACCAGTTCCCGCTTGCTAGAAGCTTTCTGTTGATGTCACCACGCAGCCTCGTCAGGACTGTTCCATTTGTGTGACCAATAGGTTACTAAGGAGGAGTTTTCATAGAAAAGTCTTACCGAGGACCTGCCCTACCTCGGCTGCAGCCTAGGCTTTGGAATGCACCTATTAGGTGGTCTGTGGGTGGTTATGAAAAGATCTTAATTTATTTTCCATAAGATGTTTATAAATTTCGAACAGCCTGCTTTACATACACAACGCTAGATCAACTGAACATGCTGTGTGATATTAAAATGAGATTACCTGAAAACTACAATGAGATCAGAGTTTTGTGAATGCGTCCTTTTTAGTGGCTGTTTAATTTCAGGTATGTTTGCCTTCAGGCCCCATCATTGGAGGATCATAAGTTCGATCCCCAACGATGACACAGCCATCTGTGTCTGGGAGTCTGAGAGGATAAAGCTGCATTCAGACAGCGGAGCATGTTGCACCACTATTCTACAGCAGGGTGCAGAGTTTTTTTTTTTTTTTTTTGGATGACCCTTATTAGTCCCACAAATTAACCCATCCATGCAGTGAAGACACACACTAGGGGCAGTGAGCAGCCCTATCCATGGTGCCCAGGGAGTAGTTGCAGGTTAGGTGCCTTGCTCAGGGGCACTTCAGTCATGTACTGCCGGCTCGGCGGATCGAACCAGTGACCTTCCGGTCACAAGGCTGGTTCTGCCACCGCTGGATTCTGCTGAGGAGGGTGTGTTTTTTGCACTGCCAATCTTCATAGGTGGATGTAACGTTCTGAACGGGTGGGGAGCAAAGACGCTGGGGGCAGGGGTGAAGGCAGAGAGTGGATATTTATTTCAAACACAAAATGAAATGGCTTTTCAGCCTATAACATTAAGGCCCGGCTCACGGGGACTGTTCAGTTTGGCACGGCTCAACTCGGCTCACTCTCACACCTTGCCTGGGTCTCCTTCTCTCTCAGGGCTCTGCCGCCTACTGAAGGAAGAGACGACTATAAGTAGGCTGACAGAAACAAGGCATAGGTGACCATTGTCAGCTTCTTAGCCTGCTGGTCCAGCCGGACCAGCTTCTCTGTCCTGCATTCGATGCTCAGCCACGGCCCCTTCTCCACAATGGAGTTGAAAGATTTAGCAGATGAGCTTGTTTCATCATGTCTCTTTACAACATAACCAATCAAAACTGAGGGCCGTTTTCAAGATATTTATCACCTACATTGCTATCATTGAGGTTTGCTATAAAAAAATGAAAAATGAATACTTGAATAGTGAGTAGTGTAGCACTTTAATTCTCTGGGGTCTAAGGCCATTCTCTCGATTGGTGCATATCTACGTGAATTCTTCTTTAAAGGCTCTTCATATAACATGATACTCATATGTTTCATATCTCCATCACTACTTTCCAAAACTGCTGCAGCAACTTCAGCAGCTGTAAACTCTCTGCATGCCATTTCACACGTGTCTCCAATGTGAACTGAATGAAGAATGAAGAGTTTCTTGTGTGATGGTCAGTCCTTAGTGATTTACTGAGTGTCCATCGGTCAGTTTCACACAGAATGTAGACAGACACATGAATCCACAAGTTACAGACAGTGAGAGGTAGATGACATGTATCTCAGCCCCTCTTCATAGGCTCATAAATCCAGATGTAAGTCATGTACGTACTAACCAGGGTTGGAGACCACTGCTCTAATGTATAACTCACTTCATTTTGCTTGCTGGTAGTTGGGGTTCAAGACGCAATAAGTGGTGTTACACTCGTGCCTATCGCCACCCATAAAGATCCAGACTGGTCCTCCACTTAGCAAAACTGATTCCTCCCAAATAAGAAGGTGGAATGTGCTCTTCTTTCTGAATGCCGACTTATCGTCCTTTCTGTTGGCGTGTTAGCCGATAAAACAGAATCGGCAGTTAGTGTTCTCCTCCGAGCGTGTTCAAGTCTTCGAGTCTTCACTGATGGTGCATTAGCGGCAGTTTGTAAAGATGTGGTGGAGCTTCAGGCTAACCTTCACCCTCCCAGCTTGGTATTATAGTGTGATGGTGAGACCTAACCAGCTTTTTTTAATTATGTTTATCCAGTGTTGGGTTATGATGGATTTAATTTAGTAAAACACTGGCGAATTCAGGTGTGAACTAGCGTCTGTCCGATATTTACACCGACCGATATTGACTTTCGGCTGGTTTGTCGCAGATAATGCGGCTACAATTAGTGATTATTATTTTGTTTGCAGCATCACTGAAAAGTGAACTCATAATCTCCTGGCGATAGGCCGAAACCTTAGATAGGAAACCCAGTATGAATCACTTGCTGTTTAATCATATCACAGCAAAATAATTAAATAATAATAATCTTGTAAAATATGTCCAGATCAGCATGAAAGTAACACACAAAAATACCTTTTTGATAAGAAGAACTGATGAAAAATGTGAACAAAGGCAAGTAACAGAAACCAAAACTGGAAGGAATAATAAGAAGCTCCGCCCCCAGTTTTTAAATATTAAGTCTGTGAATCGATATTCATGAAAGGTAATAAATCTGTTTAAACTGTCGAAGTAAATAATATATAATGTTATAGTTTAGGAAAATATTTAGCCTTCTGAAAACAGTGTCGGGCACAGATTGTTCATATCGGCCGGGCTGTTGTGTAAATGTACACAGACCGCACCTTTAATGCTTTAATGACCTGCAGCCGGTGTGATGGCATTGTTGGTCGTTGCTGTCTTTTTCTTTATCCAGCGGTGAGGCCTGACCGTGGAAAGCAATACTTCACTCCCTGAACGATCTCATTTAAGCCCTAAAGACTCTGGAGCAACCTGATGAGCAATAATGTACTGTAGACTATCAAGCTAGTTTCAAAATGTATGTATAATAAGCTGTAGGTGATAAATAACTCAGCAAGATGGAGTGAAACCCACAAAGATCTTCTTTCAAAGATTTTTTGAAATGTGGCATGTATACAAGGGACTGCTGTGAGAAACCCTTCACTTTAGTCAGCAAGGCCTCGGGGTGTGTACTGTAGATTGAATATGGTTGTAGTTTAACAAAGGCCCAGAAAATCATGATCGTTTAAAAGTTTATTAAAATGTGAATGTAGCTGATATTGAGTGATTCATGAGGGAGTAACTAGCTTCATACAATAGAGTTCAACTTGCGAGTAGCTGAAGGGGAAGATCTACTTATGTTTTTTGGCCTTTGCGGACTCTATTTTGGCGCTAAAATGTGATGCTTTAAGGTCCTTAGGTGATCATAATAAGTTCAAAGTCTTGTTCACTGCTATTTTGTGTTTTTTTGGCTTATTTGCATATGCATTTATGGTTTCTCTCTCAAAGGCACCTTTAAATATTTTTGCTTCTTATTGTTGTTGCTTAAAAACACCTAGACAAAGAAAGTCCCTTTTCTAGCAGCTGTGTGTCAAATTTTGGCTCATGTTTGACTTTTCAAACTGTTTGAATTGTTTTGTTTTAAAATGATTTTCTTGGTATTATGGCTTATTTTTTCAAAATAGTAGTACATTCATAAACTTTTTGGACAAAAACATAAGAACATTTGTCTTTAATTTGTCATACTAAGTCAAAATATCAGGAAAGAAGTCATTATGAAAGCTGAAAAGTCAAAACTTCGACAGAGAAATTGATGTTTTAAAAGGGTTAAAGGGAACTCCGTCAAAGCTTGGTGAAGGGCATGGCTTCTGACTACTTCTTTCAGTTTGAACAAATCAATTGTGCTTAGTGCTGCTTTAAGGTACGCAGTTGAACCTGAAGACCATTGTTGTAACTGAGGCTGCATTTAGTGCCTGTTTATACATTTATTAGCATGCGTTTTGAGTCTGGATCGTATCTGGATTTACACTCATCACTAAAAGGTTTTAGTTTCCCCGTATGAAAAGCACATCAACGCATTCAGCTTGGACATTTACAGTGTTTGCACCTTGGTGAAGAAAAATATGACACTGTTTTAAGGCCACCGTTAATAAAAATGTTACAACTTTTTTCTCAAAATATTACTACTTTTTTTCTCTAAATATTACGACTTTTTTCTTAAAATATTACGACTTTTTTCTTAAAATATTACGACTTTTTTTCTCTAAATATGACTTTTTTCTTAAAATATTCTGACTTTTTTCTCGAAATATGACTTTTTCTTGAAATATTCCAACTTTTTTACTCTAAATATTATGACTTTTTTTTCTATTGCAGCTTTTTTCTCAAAATATTACCACTTTATTCTCAAAGTCTACTGGTTTTATTTTTATAAACTGTGGCCCTAAAACACTGTAGAAAAATGTGCCTGTGTGGACTGTCTGTAGGACCTTTTAGGAAATCTGCCTTTTCAGGGTTTTAAGCCATGTTAGCGTTTATGTGCGAGCCGTTTCTTTAAAGAGAGGAAAGCTGTAGTGAATTTCCATTTTATCATCTTTAGACTCCAAAATACCAAACAGGTAATAAGTGGGACTGTAAGCTGCAGTAGGGAAATTCCAGCAATGTTTTTCAAAATTCTTGCATAATTCAGTGAATGAGATGTAAAGAAAGTGATTCAGAGTGGTTTGGTGTGAAATGATTCGGATTTCTTTACAGTGGTGGTGATAGGAACACAAATATAGACATTTTTTTACTATCCAAAACCATCAGTGAACCTACACGCTTCTTCTGAGTTTCATATGGAATGTTGATGGTAAAATAGTATAAATCTGAAATCATTTTTCTTTGGCGACTGTTTTGTCTCACATGTATCCCTCCAGCATGAATGAATTTTAAAAATACTTTTTATGCCAAAACCTTATCAAAACTGTCCTAAAGGCAGTGAGTTCATATTCCGTGTAGGAACTTTGTGAGGGAGCTTTTAGAGGTGTGTGTCTGGTTCCTGTCACCACCACTGTGAACAGTTCTGACTAGGTTTCTCTAGAACAGAGCGTTTCACACCAAACCACTCTGAATGACTCTGTTTACATGTTAACCAGTTAATTATGTTGAAACTTTGTTTTAGGCTCTTGTTCTCTGTCTACCACAACAGATGTGAATGAATTTAATGGTATCTTTTAATCTTTTGAATCTTTCACCCAGTTTTGTTTCCTGGCTGACCAAAGCTTTGAAAGGACTGTAGCTTTCTTATAGCAGTTGGATGAGCAAATAACCTCAATACTTAATACCCTCAAAATATTACAGAATCCATTGCTCTGTATCATTACATATATAGAGAATGAGAGATTCCTTGGCCACAGCTGCCCTGGACTTCTGACCCTCAGCTCAGATTCTGTTCAGCTGCCTTTGTTGAAGTTGAAGTTGACCAAACACACTTTTGGAGCTTGTTTTAAATCAAAGTTAAAATGTTTTAGAAAAAGGAAATGTACAAATCCTGTTATTTAAATTGTATTTTTTTCTATTTTTTAGCAAAATATTGTAAGTGGTTTACAGTTTTTGTTTTGTTTATTTTTTTTTGTTGTGTTTTTTTAATCTGCTGAATCTTACTACTGGACACATATATGAGACACTGTATGGGTATCTGTTTGTAATAATAATAAAGGATTGAACTCAGGCCTGATGTGTGTGTGTTTGAATATGTTTGCTAAAATTATCTAGCAGTTGATTCATTAACCCCTTAAATGGACTGGGCCCAAAGTTTTACTACACACCTCTATAACCTAAGAACAGCTCAGTCAGTTTGCTTTGAAGTCCCTGTAGTTACAGAATAATAAGTCTTAGTACGTAATAAGCCTGGGATTTTAAGGGGTGAAATACAGGGCTGTGCAAAAGTCAGAGACCCCACCATCATTTACTTAATATCCATTTTACAGCTTCCATTATTTTCACACCCAATCATTTTCTGAAGTAATCACATTCACTGATGTTGAGTTCTGGACTCTGGGGTGGTCCAGACCTCAGCTTCTTGTTCAGCTTCTTTGTTTGACGTGTCTCCTTTTCTCAGTGAGGTTCTTCTTGAACAGCTACACATCCTTTCAGACCCACGGTGATGAGTCGTCTTCTCATTGTGGAAGGACGGACAGAAACACCCATGGTTGTTTTCAGATCTGAAGCAGCATGATTTTCTCCTCTCTCTCAAAGATGAAAGCTTTAAGTGCTGTTTATCTGATGGGGGCCAGTTTTGGTGTCTACCAGGTCTTCCAGGTGGTTGTTAGGAGCCACATTTTCTCTGTAACTTTATCATTTTTAAAATATCTTTTAAATCATCTCAGCAACGATGATGGCTTAGTTAGTGATCTCCTCCAAGCATGTTGAGCTGCTCAGTGATGTTGTTTGAGCAGTAGTTTGAAAAAATGTGGTGGAGCTTCACGTGTCTCGTGAGCCTTCACCCTCCCACTTTGGTAGCGTCATGTGCTAGACGGAGACACAGCTAAAGGGTAGAAAAGACCCTTAAAGTTATGCTCCCTTCTGTAGTCGGGATCTCTCAAGCTGGTATGGACTTCATACAAGCCTCTGATCAGAATATCAAATACCCTTGAGAGTCGTCTGAACGTGTTTCAATGGAAGAGGTAAGACCAACAGAGAAATCTGGCCTTTTTGTACAAAGACTTAGACAATTTCACAAATTTGTTTGAATTTAATTAGTGACACAGATCAAGTAGAGAATCTAGAACATCTTTCTTTTGATATTTTACTAATTTTAAGACAAAATTGTTTCAGGTTTAAATGAAAAAATCCCTGATTTTTATTGAGGTCTCAGACTTTTGGACCCACTGTACACACGATAAAGCAAGCCAACACTCTGAAATCCACTGAAATGTGCCACGATTGGCCCCTCCCAGTTCTCCATGTGCTTTAGTTTACTTCTGGTCTTGTCCATGTGCTTCTTTGTTTTGATTTTTCCCTGTTTTGCCCCCTTGTTTCTAGAGTCCACCCTTGATTGTTCTCACCTGTGTCTTGTTAATCTTCTTGTTAACCACCTGTGTCTTGTTAACCTGTTCCTGTATTTAAGCCCTGTGTTTTCCCCTGTTAGTTTGCTGGACTTTATATTGTATTGTTTGGTGTTGCATCTTCTGGCCTCCGTTATGTTTTCCTAGTCTCTGTTATTGTGTTTAGTCTGTGTTCCTTTTTGTTATGTCTGTCCCTCCATCTCTCCATGTTGGCTCTTTGACCCTGGACTGTCTAGACCCTGATTATGGATTTGCCCCTAATAAATCTCGCTTCTCTCTGCACATGTGTCCACCTCATCAACGCTCCCCCATGCTACAAAATGACATCACATGAAGTAAAGTTTGCTAGTTAACTTCTATTAGACTGTTATTCACCAACACAAACTGCAGCCCAAAAGTGAGAGAGCAACGTAAACACCACATTGGACAAAACGTGCTCATTTATTTGGGGTATTTTGGTGAGGTCAGTCTTATGAGGTCAGTTCAGTGTGCAGCAGTGTTCATGTTTTGGCTTCTGAAAGGGGAGCTACACCGATTTTTCTAACTTTCTGTGTAACTAAACGGTTAAGCTGTAAACGGAGTCATTCAGAGTGGTTTGGTGTGAAATGCTCTGTTCTAGAGAAACTTATTGTCAGAATTGTTCACAGTAGTGGTGATAGGAACCAGACGTCCACCTCTAAAAACGTCCTCACAAAGTTACTACATGAAATGGTTGTGAATTCACTGCCTGATGACTGAGACCTTGTTTTACTGTAACTTTGTGATAATAGTTTTAATCTAAAATGTAATTCATGGTGGAAGGATACAAGGCAAGTGCTGTGAGGCAAAATAATCTGTAAAGAAAGAAAGAAAGAAAGAAATCAGATTGATCAACATTTTGCAATCATCAAAATTCCATATATAAACTCAGAAGACACGTGTAGGTTCACTGGTGGTTTTGGATAGTAAATAAAATGTGTATATTTGCCTTGTAATCATGGCGATCCCTATCACCACCACTGTAAGGACAACTGAACCCTTTCACACCAAACCACACTGAATGACTCCGTTTACATCTCAACCAGTGAATTATGCAGAAAAGTTCCGTAGAATTCCCCTTTAACAAGCTCAGTTCAGAGGAACTCATGATGTTTGGAGGAAAAATCTACATATGGCAAAACATGGCCGATTTTCAGAAAAGCATTTTTCTCATCAAGTTCCTAATTTGAGCGTAACAACTTCAAATGCCTGTTAGCTACAATTCAGCTTACAACGTTAACTAAGTTGGGGAAGAAACTCCGTAAAGGTCAGCAAAGGAGACAAAAGTACTATACAACCCACTGAAGCCTTTGTAAATATGCAAACCCCCTGCTTTCCTGGGCCTGGCCTGAACTCTGAACAGAGCAGTCCTGGTTGAACTAGTTTAGATGAGCTGGATGGATGGATGAGCTTCCAGCCTGGCAACTTTGACATGCTTACTTCACTTCCGTTCATCACAGAGCTACACCCACAACATGCTTACTTCTACAGTAATGCTGAGTAAAGGTTTAATATGGAACCCCCCCATTATACCGGATTAGGATTAAGGCATTTTGGGCCATTTTAAGGCCACTTAAAAATCCAAGTTGGATTTTTTTTCTCTGAGATATTTCTGAAAGTGTTCATAGAGGGGTGTTAAGGATATTTTTAAGCCAATTAAAGGGTCAAAATGTAGATTTTTCTTAAGCTCGTAAAACACAATTGCCTGTTTGGCCACATTTTAGGCAAAACCTTTTCTTTAGTTGTGCTACTTTGGTAATGGAGCGAGTTGTTCCATGATGACTCCTGCAGATCAGGTTCTGTCCCATAACAAATATCACCCTCTAGTGGACGATCTGGACAAGTCAGAGGACTGAACTCTCCTGACTCTACTATGTAAAAAGACTTACATTGTAAGAGAAAAGGAAAAGGAAGTTTTTATGCTTTAAAAAGTTTCTTTAGCTCTCAGACTGACTACTTTCAGGTTGTTTTGGTGTAAGACTGTGATTATCAGTGTTGTCTTTGTGTTGGTCTTCCTCTAGTCCTTCATCAGTGGTCACAGGACGCTGCGTACTGGATACTGTTGGCTGGGTATTTTTGTTTGGTGGACTATAGTCCAGCAGTGACACTGAGGTGTTTAGTAACTCCAGCAGCACTGCTGTGTTTGATCCACTCAGACCAGCGCAACACATACTAACACTCCACCACCACATCAGTGTCGCTGAAGTGCTGTGAATGACCCACCACCTAATGAGTGTCCTGACCACTGAAGAACAGGGTAAAAGGGGGCTAAGAAGTAGGCAGAGAAACAGATGGACTACAGTCTGTAACTGTAAAACTACAAAGTGCACCTATATAGTAAGTGGAGCTGATAAGATGGACAGTGAGCGTAGAAACAAGGAGGTGGTCATAATGTCATGCATGGTCGGTGTAGAACATCACTGTGAATAAAATGAGGGTGATTAAAAGATTCAGATTCTAAAATGTATGTGAACCGCTCGTAACATTGCTAACTAAATAAACATGGCCTTAGTCTAGTCCCAGTAGCTGCTCTGCTTAGGCTACAAGCCACGTGGTTGGCGAAATTGGTGATTGTATGAGAAATTACGGTTGTATTGTTACCTACTGGGTGGCTCGGTGGTGTGGTGGGTAGCGCTGTTGCCTCACAGCAAGGAGGGCCTGGGTTCGAGGCTCCAGCACCCCCCCCCCGTGACCCTGACGGAGAAGCGGCTTCGATGGGTGGATGGATGGATGGATGGATGGTTGTTACCTACTGGTTCTACAAGCAGCATCAGAGTAAGTAAGTAAGTAAATAAGTAAGTAAGTAAAACTTTATTTATATAGCACTTTTCCAGAGGGACTCACAAAGTGCTTTACAAAGTACTTACAAATAAAATACAAGACAATTAAGATCATTATGATTATATACTCAAATAAGTAAAACACACAGTTTAAATACTCAAATGCACACAGACTTATAAAGCACATTGATCAAAAGCTGTTAAAAACAAGAGAATAAAAAGAAGTCTTTAAACATTTTTTAAAAACCTCAATTCATTCAGAGAGTCTGACACCAGTAGGAAGATTATTCCACAATTTTGGAGCATAAACTGCAAAAGCCCGGTTGATTTTAATTTAGTACGTGGGACAGTTAATAACTCCTGATTTGAAGACATTAAAGTTCTCGCACTATGAAGAGGACGTAGGAGCTCAGTGACGTATGCTGGAGCCTCGTTATGAACAGCCTGATAAGTAAGCATTAACATTTTAAAATCAATTCTGTAGATTACAGGCAACCAGTGTAGAGAAGCCAATACTGGTGTAATATGTTCCCTACGCTTCGTCCTAGTGAGAAGACAAGCAGCTGCGTTTTACTGTTGAGCAATGAAACAATGGCAAAGCATCATGTAGCACAATTAAGAAACAGGCAGGTACATTTGGCTGTATTTTGTAACTGTATGAGTAGCCAATCTTCCCATTAACTGCGGTCTGGTGGAGATGGCCTCTAATAGCATATGTTTAATGTGTGCTTTTACAGTAGTCAGTGAGGACCGTGAAGCAAGAGAGACAAAGAGACAACCACAGAGAGATGCAGAGAAAGAAGGAAATGAAATGAAATCAATCAAAATAGGTTAATGTATATTAATTAATATTCTATACATTTTGTTTATTCAAATATTAACACTTTTCTCAGCAAATAAATACAAACTACACAAATAAATAGATTTTGAAAATGTATCTTGGGTGCCTAAGACTTTCGCACAGTACTGTAGAAGAAGGGATATTTTATTATGATTTCAATTTTAGGTGTGAGTGTGTTAGTGACTGTCTGTGTCTGTCTGTCTGCCCTGCGATGGACTGGCGACGTGTCCAGGGTGTATCCTGCCTTCCGCCCGATGACCACTGGGATAGGCGCCAGCACCCCATCCCCCCCCCCCCCCCGCAACCCTGATGGAGAAGCGGCTTAGAAAATGGATGGATGGATGGATGGATTTCAATTTGTAAGCTATTCTTGTGCGCAGTCTTGTTTTGCATACACCTTCTTAGCTTCTTGTAATCAAAACAAATTTCACTACTTCAGGAGTCTCAAATTCGTTGATACTGAATGTAAATGTCATTCGTTTGCAACAACTGTGTCACTAATTGTGTAAATATAAATGCAGAAGGATGAAGGAGCACTTCAACTGAAGACAGATAGAGAACAAGACACTGTCACTTTTGAGTTTTTATATAAATGAAACACACACATTTGACGTCTTTCATATTTTTATTCATGAAAACGGAGTACATTTTCATTTCCACATCAAAATGTAAAATGTCTCATATGTCGAATCATGATCATAAAGTAGAATTGCCTTCTCTGTGATGTCTAGGTAGATACAGCTGAGTGAGCTCTCCCATTGGTCAGGACTTCAGGAGCTGAACTAAAGGCCTTATATGTTAAATTAACCACCATCATAATTAGAAACTGACAGAGGAATCAACCAATTTTGATTTGCAATGGGAACCAATTTATTGAAGAAAACTTTACTCTAGTCCTTCTGAAAGTTCTAGATATGTCACCGACTGTATACGAGTCATAGTCTAAGCAGATTTGGGTTAGTTGTTAAGAATGTTAAACAGTGATGGTAGCTCTGTGCCAGAACACTTTACTGAGTCACTGTAAAACTGATACATACAAGCTCAGATATATGATGTTGTCTGTTACAAACACATAGAATGTCATTTACAAGCTTCAAATGTCTGTGTTTAATCTAAAATGGACAAAAAGTCTAGTTTATGTGAATCATGCCTGACTTGGAGTTAGCATTCTGCTATGATCTCTAAGCAGCTCTAACAGAAATTTGCATTATTATAGAGTTATTTCCTTGTTTTTGCCAATTTTTTGACATTTGTGGCCTGACTCTAATAGTCATGGTTCACCACTGCTGTTTATATGGAATTTAGCAGTAACAGCAGAGTTCCATGACTCTACTGACTAGTTTGTATGCAAATCTCCAGATACTGGCCTAATATTACTTAGATCATAATGGTAAAGGAACAGAAATGAATGTCCTAACTTTCTCTTCTTTACAACAGCGTTTTAGGGCCACTGTTAATAAAAAATTTTAAAAATTGACTTTGAGAATAAAGTAATATTTCAAGAATGAAGTTGTACTACTTTGATAAAAAAAAACACTCCTACTACTTTGAGAAAAAGTTGTAGAATTGCAACATTCAAGTGGCTTTAATACCCGGAAAGATCGCAATATTGTGGCCAAAGGCTTTGCAAAGGGCAGGCAGCACCTCCTCATGTTAAAATGAGGGGCGTTGAGTTGGTGGAGTTATACTTCATGTTCATTTCACCCAAAAAGAAATACTCAGTCTCCCTGTCTCTCAGGGCACATCAGCACCAGAGTGTTACAGCAGGAAACTGTCTGTCTGCGTTGTTGAAGGAGGGTCACAGGCAGGGTCATCTATATGGCTAACGATGGCTTCATCTCTGTGCCATTCAAAGAAGGCATGAAGTTTTACAGACAATGAGAATGATGATTGAAATGATCAATCCACAAGCAGACAGGAGTGTGTTGAACTCTGGCCCCAGTGCTTCAACCGAGACCTCAACACACTAAGGCAGCTCCCCTACACTTTATCCTCCAGATATTACGACTTTATTCTCAAAGTTTACTATTTTTATTTCTATTAACAGTGGCCCAAAACCCCATAGTACTTCTAATCATATTCCACACCTAATATTTGTTTTATGTGCAGTTAACTAATACTTGTTTTTTAACTGAACACTCAGAACTACTGCTTAACTACTAACAGTTAACTACTAACTTAAAGTCTCTTAAACACTAATGTATTCAGATTTGCTGGCTGTTAACACCTCCTGGCTGCGGCTAACGCTAGCTCTGCGTAAAGGATGGATATAGGACCAGTCTCTCTCTCTGTCTCCAGTTCTCCTTCTTTCCACCTCTTTCTCCACCTTCTCTGCACTCCGTTTCTTCTCTCCCCAGCCTCTGAGTGGTGGAGTGAATTCGCTTCCTGTATTTTCTTCATCTATGTTCATTTCCTCCTCCTCCACCACCTGCAGTGACTCTTCCAGACCGCCTGGTGGCGCTGTTGAGCGTGGTCTGTGCTCCTGAGCTCTGCTGTGTAGGCTGATTGCACCATACAGGTGGAAATCCTGTGAATTGCGACGATACAGATATTTGGGCACCGGCCTGGCCTTAAAAACCCTGCGTTCTTCTCGAGGAGTCAAGTTGTTCGGTTCTGCCTGGAGCTTCTTCTCTTTCTTCTTCCGTTCTCTCTCGATGAAGCTGAACGGTTTCTGAGGGAGAGGTGGGACATTGCAGTGGTTGTCCTGGAGACGATGTCTTGGAGATTGTTTGTTCTGGAGACGACGTGCTGGAGATGCTTTCTCCTGGAGACGTTGTCCTGGAGGTGGTCTCTCCTGAAGACGGCATCCTGGAGATGGTTTGTCCTGGAGATGACGTGCCGGAGATGGTTTCTCCAGAAGATGACGGTTTCCATGGTAACTCTGGAGAGCAGCATGTTCTTTGGCCGGCTGCCACTGGCCGGGGCGCATGTTGATGACCTCATAGAGAGGCAGGTGGGTGGAGGCTGGGGCGGGTGTGGCCCGAAACTTCCTGCCGCACTCTTTCAGCTCGTCCAGCTCCTTCCTGAGCCTCTCGTTCTCCAGCTCCACCTCCGAGCGTGTCTTCACTCTCCGGTGTTTCCGTTCCTCCTCACGCAGGGTCATCTGGAATGGCTGAGGAACAGTGACCTTCGACCCCTGCTTTCGTGGCTCCACCCATACCGGCTGCCGTAGCTGCTGATTGGCCAGGCTGAGAGACAGGGAGCTCTTCAGGAAGGGACACCACTTCCTCTGTAGCAGGGGGTCAGTGGGTAGACTCAGATGAGCCTGTTGGTAAAGAAGAGAGCTGTTCGTTTCGCTGTTTGGTGCACAGGCAATAAAGTTAGAGTTAATTGAAGAAACAATCAGTGGAACTAGCTGTTCATAATTTATGGTGTCATAATGCCAAAGCTACCCAAGGGGCACTAGAACCTAAATGGCTTCACAACATCCCACAGTACACCAACATGTAGGATTAAGGCTTCACTACCTGATCTAGAGCATCCCAGAAAAATCAAACCCACCAACTGCATGAATCTTGTTCAGAACAGAGATGTATAATTCTACTGTGAAGACATCTCTGCACTATGAGTCTGAAAGTATTTGTAGCTGTCAAGAAGACCTCACTGAGAAACAGAGATGGACACATCAAACAAAGATCAATGGACTGACCACCCCAGAGTCCAGATCTCAACATCATTGAATGTGTCTGATTACTTCAGAAAATGATCAACCAGCTTCTGAACTTTTGTCTGCAGATTTCTTTGAAAAACAAAGTGAGTCTCCTGAAAAGAATGGAAGCTGGAATAAAGGTAAAGAGTGACTCACTGAACACTGAAAGAAATGTATATTTAAGCTGTTCCCAATTCCTCCAGAGGCTGAATTTGAAGGCCAGTTGCTTCACAGAGGCGTGACTAGGCCGTCCCATTTTATGCGGCCAAGAAATGTGTCCTTTTCCATGGCAAAGAAGAAGCCAACAGGTGGATCCTTTGCCAGCCAACAATGGCTGGGGAGACACTTTAAATGAAAGTATCGGGTTTAAACTCATTAAATACCTAACAATACAAAGCAGACCGTCTTATTTCAGTTCAGCTTTCACGGGACAACACAGCCTCTAGAAGGATGCAGCCCCTGAATTGGCACACAGCTTTAGATGTTGATGCTTCTGAATCACTTGTACTTTATGGCTGTTTTGACTGGAAATGGACTAAATGAAGGATTGACTCTGACATTTGCATTGTACTGTTGTCCCCTTCATGTCCTAATCAGGTCACTTATATTATCCCCTAGATTGTAATGTACTACATAGGGATCAAGACTGGATTGAAGACACATCATCGATGATTATCATATTACAATTTTTCATTCAATGGCAGAACCGTTATTTATTTAGTGGGAATAATGGTTTGTTTCAACTACCAGTGAGATGGCTTTTCTCATCTATCAGACTAAATTGCTCTGCCAAGGCTAATCTTTGTTTAAAATCCATCTTACTTCCAGGACTAGTGCTAATTCATGTCAGTAAAACTGTGTAAAGTCCCTGTAGACCTGTTCGAACTGTGTGTTCTTTTCCCACTCAGGCTGATCCTCCTGCTCAAGCATGCACTCTTCTTCCACACAGGCGTCTGATTGGTCCGAGTCAATAAGCCTCTGATTGGGGTCAACGTTCTGCTGATGCTTTGGTGCCACCTGTTCACTGGAGTGAGAGGTCAGAAGGTCAGTCAGAGGCCAGAGGTTTAGCTCTACAGCTCTGTAAGTCTTATCCATGAACGTGTTTGGTGTCATTAGTTTTGCACTGGAGCTCCAACCTCACAAGTAATAACACTGTAACTGTAAATGCAACCAGGCTCTAAGACTGAACTTTGGAGGGAATATCCCAGATTTCATTGAAAATCTACAGTCTCCTGAAAAGGATGCATTTGGTGGTCAGCAAACGTCTCTGTTGATTAGCTGGGTCAGTCTCCATTTGGAGTGGGAAATCATGTCACAAAGGTTGCAGGCCTTAAAAAGATGCTTAAAATATTAGGTACAGCTCCAAAAGTCAGTATGCACATTTACACAGTTGACCTAAAATTAAAAAATAATTTATCCTGTTTTATGGTTATTCTGCATCTGTAAAACAACTCGTCACACACCAGTTTTCAACATTTGAGAGACCATTTTTAAAATAAAACAGTATTTTTAAGAGGTTTAACTTCAGAATTTGTATAAAACAGACTAATGTATAATATTAAAAAATGTATTTTATTTAAAAAATTCATTTGTCAGAGATTATGGTCACTGGTGTTATCAGGACTCTAATGTTACATTTTAACACAGTATTTTCAACTCTATTAAACTGCTTCTTTGGGTTGAGGCTCATCAGAGAGGAAGCATCTCAAGGCCTGACAAGGTGAGTCACACCTGCTTACTAAATTTCACAAGTTTATTGACAATCAGACAGCACTTAACTTCTATGTTTCACCAGTGTTATGTGTTTTAATGGCTGGGTAATTAAAATTTTGTCAAAATAATGCTGTATATCATCACCTGACCACCAACAAGTCAGCCAATATAGAAAAATATATAACCAGAATGTCACTAGAGTCACCGTCACTGGTGTTACACCATATTCATACAACACCAGTGACTGTAAAATATGTTTGGAATTAAGCTCTCCTTTTTGCATATATGAGATATTAATGGACATATTGAGATTATTTCATTTTGGGGTAAAAGAAATAGATTATTTAAAAGTGTAACCTCCTGAATTCCCACTCCAACTGGAAAATGACCCAGTTAAAACTATAAGCTATAAATGTCCCAAATTATTCCTCTAAAGGCCACTTTCATTAATAGACTAATCATAGTGAGAATCTAATTAAAGCAGAATGAGACCTGCTTGTCTGGTCTGTCTGGCCGTCCAGCCGTCTATCTGGCTGTCCTGAAGTGAGCTGGCTGAGGTAAAGCCTCTGGAGGTCAGCGATGTTCTTCAGGTGCGCTCTCTTCAGCTCCTCCAGTTTGGAGTAATATGCCTCATTAGAGAACAACACCTTCCTGCGCAGTTGTGTGTCTGCGGTCAGCCGGCACAGCTGTGTGTGAGAGGACTGACCAGCAAGATACATGAATTCACTCACACTGTCCTCAGCTTCGTATTCATCAGACACAGGCCTGTCCTCCTGAGAGAGAGAGAGAGAGAGAGAGAGAGAGAGAGAGAGAGAGAGAGAGAGAGAGAGTAGTAGTAGTGAAATAAAGTTATTACAATTAATATCCAGATTGATATGATAATAAATGTAATATCCAGAGTAAAGTTCTAATAAAATTAATATCTACAATTAATAAAATTAATGTCTAGAAAAAGTTATAGCAAAATTTGTATACAGAGTAAAGTTCCAATAAAATTAATATACTATAGAAAGATGTTATAATTAATCCAGAATGGAGTTAAAATAAAATAAAATTGTAATAACATTCAAACCTAAACTTAAATCGTAATAAATTAAAATCCAAATGATTTTATTTTACAGCATCAAATTATAGAATGAAGTTTTAATGAAATTAATATCAAGAATGAAATTTTAAATACATTTTCAGATTGAAATTATAATGGAGGTAATCCAGAGTGAGGTTGTAATTAAATTAATATACATAATCATCTATGAAAATTGATAAAGAGAATGGAGTTATAATAACATTAAGTAATAAAAAATAAATGAGTTGAAATAAAATGAATACCTAGCATTAACTTTTAATTAAAGTGAATTAATTAAATAATTAAATATCTAGAATTCCAGACTGAAATTGGAATAAAATTAATATCTAGCATTAGCTTTTAATTAAAGTGAATCAAATAAATAAATAATTAAATATCTAGAATTCCAGAAGTTATAGAGAACTGCATTCCAATAAAAGTCATATCTATAACACTTCATATTTCCAAAGTAGTGATTAAATCCTGGGCAGATAACCTGGCAAGAGAATATGATAAATAGGTGATTACACTATGTGACGTTTCATTTCAAAACTTATTTAATAGCCAGAAAAGACAATCATTTCTAGCATGATGATCTACACTGTGCAACATTACAATAACAACGATTAATATGACATATGATTCCAGGCTGGTGGACAGTAGTGTAAGTATACAGCATGTTAGTCAGTTCTTACTTCCATCTGATCTTCTCCATCAGCTGGAGGGCAGCAGTAATCATCTCTGTCCTCTCCATACAGAGCCTGGAGCTCACTGGCCTCCAGCTTCTGGGTCCGCATGATCGGGAACACATCGTCCTGGAAGTCCTCACAGTTTCGATTCCGTGCTGTTGGAGACATGAAGCCTTCTCAAACGCTTTCCCCTTTAGCTGAAACGTTCACTCTCTTTCTCCGACGCTTTCCTTCTCTTTCAGTTTGTAGGCTTTCGTTTGTGAACCGGCTGCTTGTGGTTTTGCACGCCTAATGAGGAGCACCAAGTAAATCAGCCACACACATATGGTCAGACATGCCACTCAGAAGGTTTTAGCCGTTAGTCTTAAGGAGAGTTGATAGAAAGTGTTACTGGTTTGGCCACCATCTCCTCACCATATGTTTAATTACCGCGACTTAAGCTCTGTAGCTCTGCTTATTCAAAGTCAACTGTCACACAGTATTTTCCCAATGAGATTTAGCTTAGCAGCATCAGTGATATGAGTGCAAGTGTGTAATTAAACTGGCCAACTAGGTCAGGAAGCCAGATTAGCAGGCAGAGGTTTCTTTAACCTTTCTGTGTTACAAAGTACAGAACACAACGCTTTTATATGTTACAGTCATATGAAAAACTCATGTCAACCAAATGAAAGCTAACCTAGTGAGTGAAGCTAACCTAGTGAGTGAAAGCTGATCTAGCTAACCTAGTGAGTGAAAGCTGATCTAGCTAACCTAGTGAGTGAAAGCTGATCTAGCTAACCAAGTGAGTGAAAGCTGATCTAGCTAACCAAGTGAGTGAAAGCTGATCTAGCTAACCTAGTCAGTGAAAGCTGATCTAGCTAACCTAGTCCGTGAAAGCTGATCTAGCTAACCTAGTCAGTGAAAGCTGATCTAGCTAACCTAGTGTGTGAAAGCTGATCTAGCTAAACTAGTGAGTGAAAGCTGATCTAGCTAACCTAGTGTGTGAAAGCTGATCTAGCTAACCTAGTGAGTGAAAGCTGATCTAGCTAACCTAGTGTGTGAAAGCTGATCTAGCTAACCTAGTGAGTGAAAGCTGATCTAGCTCACCTAGTGAGTGAAAGCTGATCTAGCTAACCTAGTGTGTGAAAGCTGATCTAGCTAACCTAGTGAGTGAAAGCTGATCTAGCTAACCTAGTGAGTGAAAGCTGATCTAGCTAACCTAGTGTGTGAAAGCTGATCTAGCTAACCTAGTGAGTGAAAGCTGATCTAGCTAACCTAGTGAGTGAAAGCTGATCTAGCTAAACTAGTTTGTGAATGTAGCCTTGTGAGGGAAAGCAAACCTACTGAGTAAGAACTTACTCAGCAAAAACTAACCTAGTGAATTGACCTGCTCTCTGATTTTCAAAGTCAGCATTGATGGCTTTGCACATTAGTTCTTGAATTCCACTTCATTTTCAAAATTCCTGTGTAGTTCAATAAACTAAATGTGAACCAGCTCTTTCAGAGTGGTTTAATGTGCACTGGTTCATTGTAGAGAAACTTAACAACTGATATCTTTACAGTGGTGGTGATAGGAATCATGGGTCACCATGACTACAAAACATATACAGACATTTTATTTACTATCCAAAAGCAACAGTTAACCTTCTTTGGACAGCAACTGTGCAACATTACATGCAACACTGGTGATGGTTAAATAGTGGTATATCTGAAAAAGTACATTTTCTTTGAGGACTGTTTTGCTGTATAACGCTCTGCATGCACCTCTCCATCTTAAATAGGCTCTGTTTAGGCCAACGTCTGGTTCCTATCACCACCACTGTGAACAATTCTGACTCAGTTTTTCTAGAACAGAGATCATCAAACTACTCTGAATGACTGTGTTGTCACATCTGAGCCTTTTCGTTATGCAGATATGGTGGATAATAAACACATTAAAAAAGTCTATATGAACAGCACCAGGAACACTGGAGTTCACTTCAGAAGGTCCAGCAGGTCTGAGGCTGAGCCGTCCAGCTGACACACTGAGTGAGGCAGATGAACAGACAGATTGCAGGGTCAGTTGTTGTTCTGCTGTGGACAAGCTATCCAGGTTAAAGAGATTACATTCTTTGTCAGACATCCTGCGGTCAAAAACACTACACAGAGTGGCCACTTTATCAGAAACCTCTCTTTTGTAGCTCCACCGTGCTGTTGTACAGTTTGTGTGAGTCATCAGTGGTCAGTTTCTGACCACAGAGCTGCTCTTGTAGTGCATGATTCAGAGGGTTAGAAACCAGGGATAATAGATGATATAATAGATTATAGATATAGGCCCAGTCTGCTACATGGGAACCCTGATACAGTCCATATTTCTTTGATGCTCTGGCTGCTAACACACCTGAGGCAAGTAATCAGAGCTCTACAGCACTACTATTGCCAGGTATGTGTTGTTTGGACTTAAAGGGGGATTCCACCAAATTTTCAGAATTGCTGCATAATTAGATGGGCTAAGCTGTAAAGTCATTCCGAGTGTTTTGGTGTGAAATGCTTCGTCTTAGAGAAACTTTAAGTCAAACTTTTTCAAAACGGAGGTGACAAGAACCAGACAATTTGACAAAAAATGCGAAGAAGATTTGAGAAGATTTTTGCTTAAAATGTGGTCCTGAAAAATCTCTTTGTGGCAGAGAGGTACATAGTTGTATGTTTTTCAGATTTACCACTGTTTTACTGTGGATGGTAAATAAAATGGCTTCGTCTGAGCAGATATTGTCCCTATCACCACAGAAACATTCATTTTAGTGACCGAATTATATAGATTTCTTTTTTAAATAATTGGTGGAATTCAGCCCCGGCCAGACGACCAGGGTCCTTTCTGTGTGGAGTTTGCATGTTCTCCCCGTGTCTGCGTGGGTTTCCTCGTCCAAAGACATGCTGTCAGGCCAACTGGACACGCTAAATTGCCCCTAGGTGTGCATGTGTGTGTGAATATGAATGGATATCTGTCTGTCTACCCTGCGATGGACTGGCGACCTGTCCAGGGTGTATCTTGCCTTTAGCCCAATGACAGCTGGGATAGGCTCCAGCACCCCCCGCGACCCTGAGGGAGAAGAAGCTTAGAAGATGTGTGTGAGGTGTGTGAGGTGTGTGAGGGGTGTGTGTGTGTGTGTGTGGTGGAATTCACAGTTAAAGCAATGTGTGGGTTTGTCCACTAGAGGACACTCTATCACCAAATGCTGCTTCACTCTGACCAGGGAAACGGAACAAATGGCAAATATTTACCTCAGAGGGAAGAGAAGAACTTCCCCATTTTAGATAAAGTGTTTTACAACAGCGGAAATTAGAGCAGTAATGGGCTGAATCCGGCACGCTCTGCTGCTCCTGCATGCCGAGCACAGTCCATCAGCATGAAAACAAACAAAAACAAGCATATTATTATTATTATTATTATTGTCACAACAAAATAGTACTTGTGGTACTTCAATACAAATATATATATAATATTATAAATTATTTATTATAAATAAATAATATATCTGTACACCCAGTAAGCTACAAATGCTTTAACCCCTCTCTCTCTCTCTCTCTCTCTCTCTCTCTCTCTCTCTCCAAACACGTGACACAGTTTCAATTCCCGCAAGCCTCATTTCCTCACTTCCACCTCCATTTCTGCCGCACAGTCACTTCCTCACTACTAGCAACAAAGCCGCTTTCAGTTATTCAGCAAACCTGCATAACACTCAGTGATGCTTAATGTCTTTTGCTTATCCAAAGCCTAGATGTGTTCATAAATGTAGATTCATTAAAGGAAAAGAGTGGTTTGGTGTGAAATGCTCTGTTTTAGAGAAACTCACTGATTCAGAATTGTTCACAGTGGTGGTGATAGGAACCAAATATCCACCTCTGAAAGCACCCTCACAGAAAATGTTTATATGAAATGGTTATGAATTCACTGCCTCTTCTTCTTCTTCTTCTTCTTCTTCTTTTGGCTGCTCCCTTTAGGGGTCACCACAGCGGATCATCTGCCTCCAATGAATTCACTGCCTGGCGTGTGATATATTGTTTTGCGAGAGTTTAGGCCTAAAACATAGGTGCAGGACATTGTGAGGCAAAATAGTCTCCAAAGAAAACTTTGCTTTCACTGTTTTCCCATCACTAAGATTACATGTAAAACTCAGAAGACACGTGTGGGTTCACTGGTGGTTTTGGATAGTAAATAAAAAGTCTACATTTGTATTGTAAATTACTTTGTTTACATCTATATGACTGAACTGTGTAGACATTTTGAAAAAAACAGTGGTATACCCCTTTAAATCTAGAGTTTAATTTTGCTGTGCAATCTTGCATAAAGAAATACTTTTACATTCGTTTTGAGTCTGGACCTCTGCCTTTATATCTGTTTTGGTGTCAGAATATGACAAAACCATAAAGGACAGTTTTTCTGTCTGTACTAACAACAAAAACTTTTAATCAAATTCAAATCTTAATAAAATATCATTTATTTTCTACATTCAAGCACAAATGTGGTGTGGATTAAAAGCCTAAAATCTGCACTTTCCATACAATTTTTTAGCTCGGTCAGCAATAATAATGATCTAAAATTACAGCTTTGGATAAATGTGTTGACAACTGCCACATATGACAGTTAAAGACGTTAAAGAGTGTTTTTCCATATTTTGTAAGCTATTTCATCACAAGAAATCTCCAACAGCAATACAAGGCAGCTGAACTGCCTGGAAGGAAGTTATGTCAGTGTGTCTTCCTGTTTATCCTGTCATTAGTAGTGATAAAGGCTTTTTTCTGGCACTGTGCGCATGTGTGTGTGTGGAAACAGAGGCAATAAAGCAGAACTGGATTGACCTCAGTAGAGGAAACATGCTTTTGAATCAGCATAACCTTTTGAAAGTAGGCCTAATGGCCCAATATTTACTTATTCTAACAATATAGCATAGCATGTTGTAACTGAGATTGATGCAGAGTCTCATAAATTTTTGGTAGACTTTATGAATCTGCTCCTGAATTGAAATATGATGAGTATGTTACAGTGAAGTAGTGAAGTACTCGTGGAAAGGAAAAGAAGACCCGTGTTCATCATTAGCGCTAAGAAAATGTCTGTTCCACACCTGAAAAACAGTGCTAAAAAAGAAGAAGCTATTCTTAGAAGAAAGAAATGTTAGTTTGGCAAAAGAACCTACGTTATTTTCCAATGAGCCTAAATGCAGTTGATCCACCGAGACTTTTTTATGGTCAAACTTGTGCTTCTTTAGCTCGGAGCTAGAGCTATGAAGCTAATGTTGCTAACAAGCTCTGGAAGTCAATAGTCACACAAAACCATGTCTGTAAATACTCAAAACCTTCTCTCAAACCACATCCAGGTCTACAATCAGGTTACGCAGGCACGCAATGTGGTTTAGAACACTGAATGACTAAAAATGAAATTTTAAAAAAAGCCTCTGTGCAGCTGAAAGAAAGGGGTAGCATGACCAGAATCTTGTTAGCGTCTTATTTGAATTTTATGTTCCACCTCAAATGGTGCAGTAGTTATGTTGTGGCGCCTCAAAGATAAAGAATTTTCAGAATCTTTCAGTGATTAGTCTACGCTTAAGTATGCGTATCTACTATAAACTAAAAACATACACATTTTCGGTTTGAAAATGCAAGAGTAGCCGTTATTTACATTATTTACAGCAGAAATTGTGAAGAATGTGTGGCATGATTAGGCGAAACACTTAGCTGCCTACAGTGGTCAGCTACACGGTGAAGTTTTGTTTATTTTCATAGCTCATGCTAAAGTTAAACTGTGTCCTAGAACAAACCAACAAGTCTGCACCACTATACAAAAGAGCTGGATGTGGTTTGAGGTGGTTGGGAGAAGTTTTGAGGATTTATTTACAGGAATGATTTGGGTGAAGATATTGACTTCTACTGTTAGCCTGGTAGCTCCAGTGGTAATGATAAATCAAATATGTCATGACTGATCAACTATATCTGTTGGAAAACTTCGAATTTCTACCAAACTATTCCTTAGTTTGTGTCTCTCCAAGGTAAATTATTACAATAAAAGAGAAAACAGACTGAAACTGTTGTTTGGGGAAAAAATAGTCAGCTAATGAAGGTCATTTTGAAAGGAAGTGTATTGAGAAACATGCTTTTTGGCAGCAAACAGAATTTCTACTGAACTTTGCGACATTAGTGAGCCTTCCAGAAGCGGGTATGGCTGCAGAAAAGTTTCTGAAGTTCATGCTGTTTTTATTAGTTATTTAAAATCAATTCAGTAGCAAGTGAACACATTTTCTGTGGGTCTATTTTTGTTGTAGCGCAGTTTGGTTATTGGTCATTTTGCATGTCTTCGAGAGGCCACTTCTTGTCAAAATGGCTACATTTGTGCTGTAGACATGATGACCCCTGGTTCCTATCACCAGCACTGTGAAGAAACCTCTATAATGAACTATTTTACACCAAACACTCTGTCCAGGGTGTATCCTGCCTTCCGCCCGAAGACTGCCAGGATAGGCTCCAGCACCCCCCCGCGACCCTGACGGAGAAGCGGCTTAGACAATGGATGGATGGATGGATGAATCACTCTGTTTACATCTCAAACACTGAATTACCCAGAAGTGTTTGTGGTTTTGTGGAATTTCCCTTTAACCCTGAGATGTCATAGACTTATTCCTGTCAAAAGTAGGTGATTCTTGGCCATGGTAAGCAATGAAAGCCACCATACACTATAAAAATAGACAGAAGTCAGGCTATTAAAACAAATGGTCATGTAACAGTGGAGGTTTCTTATTATTCTGATGTTGTGACAAGCCATAAACCAGTAATGCTCTGACAAATGCTAGAATCCTGCTTGTGCTTTTAAAATATGCTGAGTCATTCAGGTCAGGCGCTGTCTCACTGTAACACTGTCCCTCTAATACTGAACCTGTTTTATACATGCTGTGTGTGTTTGTGTGTGTGTGTGTGTGTGTGTGTGTGTGTGTGTGTGCGTGTGTGTTTATAAGGCCAGACTGAGATTTTCTTGTTCTGATTCAGACATGAATGAGGCCTGTGTTCTTTGGAGGTTGCTTAGAGTGAACAGGCTGTTCTCTATCACTCAGCTTCTACTGTAGTTAAGGATGTATTGAGGGTTATGTTTTTAGGACAAAAATGTCCAGACATTTTTTAGCTCCATAGAATCCTTTTTTAGTTCCTAAGGCTAAGATTAGGAATAGTCTTATTACATATTATTATGAAAGAATTGTTTACATATGTGTAACACATATGGGCCCTTTTTTACATCTAATTTCTAATTTATACATTTACACATGGGACATATTTTTACATTACATGTCGTATCTTGCATCTATGTAATACATGTGGGATATATTGTTATAACATACTATTACTACACAAAGGTGCTGTACACAAGGCCGTAAAACCATTAAACATTGTACAGGCTGGAGCGAATAAAGAGACACAAGTAATGTAACTAACATTAGCTGGGCTATGGGTTAGCAAACTGCTGCTACAATGGCTGCTGTGACCAGTTGGGAATAGCTATCACAAAGATTAGCAAACGGATCAAGACAATACTGACCTATTGAATCTTTACATCAAAATACATCAGTTACCTACCCGTCGAGCAGAAACAGAGCAACCTCCTTATCCATTTTCATACCTTTCAACTCTGTTTCACCTTGAATGGCAAATGGGACAAAACAGTCGTCCTGCTTCACGATTCTGTTCTTAAATGCACTGAAAAGGCCAAAAGTGCTGATATACAATTACTGTAGATATGCAATTCTGCATATTATTCTTATTTTCAACCCCTGCCAAAGTTGTAAGTCATTTAGCCAGTGCAGTATAAGCTAAGCTAAGATTAATAATTGGATGCTAACATGCTAACAGAAATGAATCCTGAAAGCTTTGACAAAAAACCACGTAAATTACAGCTCTGCACGTTCACACAATGAGCTTACGGTGAAATAGGAACCAAATATGTAATAATATACTTCATAAAAATGTTTTTTATTAGTGAAATAGATGCGACGATGCTGATGTCAGCTTCGTATTCACCAAAGTCTTGTTTGAATTTCCTGCTCTACCTTAAGTGGTGCAGCAGTCACATTCTGGCACCTGAAGCAAAATATGGCTCATATATGTATGAACATGTGTGAGGACCTCACTCTGGGAGCTCTTATTGTAGTGAAAGCACGCTGCCTGTTAGTGGGTGTGTCTGTACCGTAGGTGATGTCTTCATCTCTCTTGCACCATGAAGTGGGCTTCTGAGAAGACAGGAGGTGGATGTGGGGAGGAAACCACAAAAAAAAAAAAACCACAATCACTCCGAGGCATTCTTCTTCTCTTTGCTAAAGCCACTCTATGATAATACAGTCTTGCAGTGAGTTTTAGGGAAGAGTCCTTGCTAATGCACAACTCTAGTCTTCACTGACTATGTCTCCACTCATGCGATGTAATCTCAAATTGTAAATCTCTGACCTGCTGTAATTTGATTACAGTTCTTTAGAAAATATTCAGTATATCATAAAATGATTTCACCACAGTTCAATTTGAGTTGGCATGAGTCAGAATCATAAACAAGCATACAAACAAAAAAAATGAATTCACAAATGTGACTGGAAAACCTTTTACACATGAAATATTAGCAATAGAACAACCTTTTTTGTTGGATTTTTGTTTATGAACAATCCCAGTGTAAGAAGCAAGTAGGTAATTTATTGAAAAGAAACTGAACAAGGCAAGACCAGACAGGCACTCTTCATAGCATAGTAATAGGGGTATAAATACAGTGGTGCAAAGACTAGTACCTAGCAATAAGGGATTACAGACAAAACACGGGTAACACTAATGACGAAGGGGCGGAGCTTGGAAGACAAGGGATCAGTTGAGCCAGGCCAGAGAAATTTAAACACCATGAATTTAATTTAGTTAAAAATTACCACATTTTGTTTGAATATTAATTTATTTATTGATGTTATCTAATTAATTAAAATCAAAAGAGATAACTAAAGGGCTGAGCAAGGAAGACAAGACAAGAGTTGAGCACAGAATGGAGCAGAGCCAGTGCCAAGATCAGGAGCTGTTGACACTAACAGGCCTTGTTTACCTAGTTTTAACATCCATTTCAGAAGTGGGTTGGTGAGGCATTTAGCCATTTATAGCAGTTAACATTACGGTTTGTTTTTTACACTGAAGTGTTATTTTTAATGTGGAAAAAAAGAAACAAAGTGACCCAAAATGGAATTGAGTGGTCTGCTTGCATCAGAACTTGGTCCCTAATTGATTCAAGAGCGGTTTATGATCCAAAATCCCAAATTTAATCAGCAGTGTAGCTGATCGAGCATACAGAACAGTATCCACAGTGATATGCCAGGGTAAAACTAATTATTACTAATGGTCTACCACTGTGAATCAGAAAATCCAGTGTTAGCCTGAACTGAGCTTACAGTTATTTTTCTCTCCTGTCACAGAGAGGTACTGAAAACATTGGCCCTTTTCTATTGAATCACACACACTGGGTGTGACACTTCTGTTTTGGACCTCTGTGGCCTTGAGGGGCAACAACAACCCAAGCCTTTTATTATGTGTGTTCCAAATACAGCATCCACTCATCAACCTGAAATAAAGCAAACTTGTTATTCCTTTCAGTCACAGTGTATGAGGTGGTCAGTTAGTCTTTAATGATACTTGATCTTAACTTGAGTTGGGTGATGGTGAGGGATGTGTTGGTGGTGATGAGAGGGGCATGCTGGACGATTATAAGAGGGACATATTTGGTGATGGTGAGAGGGATGTGTTGGGCCATTATGAGAAAAACATGTTTGGTGATGGTAAGAGGGACACGTTGGGTGATGATGAGAGGGATGTGTTGGGCGATGGTGAGAGGGACGTGTTGGGTGATGGTGAGAGGGACATGTTGGGCGATTATGAGAGGGACATGTTGGGCGATGGTGAGAGGGACATGTTGGTGATGATGAGAGGGATGTGTTGGGCGATTATGAGAGAGACATGTTGGTGATGATGAGAGGGATGTGTTGGGTGATGATGAGAGGGATGTGTTGGGCGATTATGAGAGGGACATGTTGGTGATGATGAGAGGGATGTGTTGGGCGATTATGAGAGGGATGTGTTGGGCGATTATGAGAGGGACATGTTTGGTGATGGTCAGAGTGATGTGTTGGGTAATGGTGAGAGGGACATGTTGGTGTTGATGAGAGGGATGTGTTGGGCGATTATGAGAGGGACATGTTTGATGATGGTGAGAGTGATGTGTTGGGTGATGGTGAGAGGGACATGTTGGGCGATGGTGAGAGGGACATGTTTGATGATGGTGAGAGGGACGTGTTGGGCAATTATGAGAGGGACGTGTTGGGCGATTATGAGAGAGACATGTTTGGTGATGGTGAGAGTGATGTGTTGGGTGAGGGTGAGAGGGACATGTTTGGTGATGGTAAGAGGGATGTGTTAGTTGATGGTGAGACTGATGTCATGGGCACTTGTGCCCAGGAGAATTGTGAGGCCTTAATCCATCTCTGTTTGGACTGGGTTGAGGTTTTATATTTAGTAGTATTAGTTGGGCCTGGTAGGGTTGGGTCTCAATCTTGCAGATTTTGGGTCAGGTTTGTCCTTTAGTTTCATGGCCGTTCAGACCTCTAAAGCAGGACCTTGTTAAAGGGAATCTGCTCACAACACAGACTTTGCCTTTTTATAGTGAAGCATGGCCTTAGAGGCTCTGTGATTAAATTAAACAACATGCTAATCTCTCTCCATCTCTCCCTCTCTCTCTTTACAGCTCTCTCTCTCTCTGTTTACATATCTAGGATCTCTCTGAAAGGTTAACCAGTCATCATGTCTCCTCCCTGTTTCCAGGCCAAAAAAAAAAAAAAAAAAAAAAAAAAAAATATATATATATATATATATATATATATATATATATATAAATAAATATATAGTGTAGCTCTGCATATTATGTGTACATCTGCTATCTCCGACTGCTTGATGCTACTTGAAAGTCTCTACAATGTTCTTTCTGCATCTTCACGTGTAGCTTGTCATGATGTACAGACGTAAATTACAGGGTGACTATCAGACAGTTCATTCATGCTGCCCTGGAGCTGCTCTTTCCTCTTCCTAGAAGTGATCACAGAACGCTGAATGACTCCTGGGCTTGATGGCATTTAATTACCTCTGTAATCCTTAGTAGGAATAGTTAAAACAGAACTATCAGTTCACATCCTAGCTCAGAGTTTAATTTTATGTGCAAAACCTTTCCCAAAAAGGACTGCAGAATGTACTGTTACTTATAAAAATTGCTGCTGTTGGAAGAAAACCTTCATTCTCCGTTTTTGGTGTTTTTCAGTTTTTGATGTAATTTGAAAATGCATACTACCCTTTACATTATATGTCAATTTCATGATGAATAGACTGAAAGAAATGACCCAAAATGACTTGGAAAAAAGTCTGGTTCTAGTGACTTACATTGAAAGTAAAGTAGGTTTTTTCCTTCTCCTGCAAAGTTACCATTTTGGAGATGGACTAAAGTACGGACAACATTCGGGCTGCAAGGCGATGCGATAATTTAGGCATGCAGTTAGCAGAATGCTGAGTGGTGGGGTGTATTTCAATCAGCCCCTTAAACTCTTAGCATCTCTACATGAGTCCACCCTGCAGTTGCTCACTCTCAAAACTGTAGAACTTACACATTGCTTTCACTGACTAAATGATTCATAGTAGATACTGACTAATGCACAGTGGTTGCTGAAAATTTCACAGTAGTTATTGAAAAATCAGTGGTAGATACTGGGTAACTTATAGTAGTTGCTGTATAATTTAGAGTAGTGACTAAATAATTTGTCTAGCTGCTGAATAAATCGTAACACTCACTGAATTATTTTGTAGTTGTAATTGAATAATAAATAGATACTGAATAATTTATAGTACTTGCTGAATCATGAGTATGAGAGTAACTGAATAATTCATTGTGCAAGATTCTTAATTTCTAGCAGTTGCTGAATAACTCACAATAGGTACTGAATAATCAAGAGTGGCTACTGAATAATTCATTGCAATGAATAATAAATAAAAGTTACTGAGTAATTCGTAGTAGTTACTAAATAATCAGTAGTAGTGACTGAATAAAGCATAGAAGTTCATGAATAATTCATAATAGTTACTGCATAATAATTAATGAAGAATTCATACTAGTCAGTCATGGGCTGGAGGTTAGGGATCCAGCCTTGTGACCGGAAGGTCGCCGTTTCGATACCCAGAGCCGACAGCACATGACTGAGGCAGCAAGATGAGCAAGACACCTAACCCCCAACTGTTCCCTGGGCGCTGCGGATTGGGCTGCCCACCGCTCCGGGCAAGTGTGCTCACTGCCCCCTAGTGTGTGTGTGCTCACTAGTGTGTATGTGGTGTTTCACTTCACGGATGGGTTAATAGTAATTACAGAATAATGTGTAGGAGTTAATGAAATATTAATAGGAGCTACTGAATAATTGATAAAAGTTCATGAATAATTTTTACTAGTACTGGATGTTTAATAGTAGTTCCTGAATAATTCGTACAAGCCAGTGAATAATTTGTAGTAGGCACTGAATAATAAATAGCAGTTACTGAATAATTAGTAGCAGCTACTGAATAAGTCATAGCAGATAAAGAGTAATTCATTGTAGTTACTGAATAACTCTTAATACTTACTGAACAATCAATAATAGCCACTGAATATAATAGTTATTACAGAATAATCTATAACAGAATAATTTATAGATGATATGCCTCAAGATTAATAACTGTATAGTAAGCTTGCAGTTTAAACAGGCAAAGCTATCAATGAGTAAACCAACTTAACGATGCAAGTAGTCTAATGTTAGCATTCAGCTTTAAATCATTTTCAAAAGGAAAAACCAAGCCAAACAATCCAGCATGAACCTGGAATAATCTGGAGACTCCCTCAAATCAAACACAGGTTCGGCACAGCAGGCCAACATCGAGTCTGTTAATTATTTGCTGCAGTATTTCGGTTTCGGTGTGTTATTCATTTTTCCCACTTCTAATGTATCCAGTAAAGTCTACCGTTGACCTGTTTCTGTCCTCATGTTACCTCCACGGTGTGTTTGTTTTATAGATCCAGTCTGGGAGGCAGTCGTTCACTCTTGACTACCGTTAACAAGCAATCTAATAACTTTTATCTTTATAGTGCTTGTGGAACAGTTAAAAAGACGGTCTCCATAAAAAAATCATCTACAGTGCAAATAAAACTGAACCACTTCGTAAAGGTAATGTTTGCTGTTTGGTCGTCTTTAAGGTTTTTATGATGCAATTAAAGCACTTGTGGCTTTGTCATCAAGACCGCTGGTCAGTCCAGAGGAAAAATCCATTCTAACAGCTTGGTTATTTATTACAGAAGTCTGTGTGACCTGTACATAATGTGTGTATTTGCAGTATGTTGATGGGCAAATTGCTAATTTTATAATTATTACTTTGTAAAAAGTTCACTGAGGTGACACAAACTATGTAGCATCATTATGAGTGTGGGTGCAGTGCATTGCTGTATATACCATCTTGCCACCTCAGATACTAACGAGCAAGCAAGATAGATAAGTAAGCAAATTAGATGGTTTAGTTTAACATAAAATGACCAAAAAGATGTTCAAAATTTTTTTGTGGTCATTATGACGGAATCTCAAGCAGGTGGAAAATTAACTAGAAGTAAAACTGTAAATCCCGTTTGGGTCACTTCTTGCTTTTGAAAGTTAAGTGGAAAAATGGCCTATAGGGCACTGATGTCAGCAGATGCCCCTATACAGTCACTTCAGCCAGTCAACAGTGGTGGCGTAGGCTATCAGTCATAGCAAGAGGATAGCAGACCTCTGTTAGACGGTAACACTGGCGCCCCACTGGCTTTGAACTCCCTTTGTTGGTTAAACACAGTATTACACAAAATGCTACACTGTTAAAAAGAGATGGTTCTTCAAGGGTTCTGTAGTAAAGACAACGGTTCTATGTATAACCATGAATGATTTGCATGTTTAAAGGGTTATTTGCATAGTGAAGTGGCTCTTCAGATTGATGGAGAATGTGTTGTATATGGTTCTGTATAGAAGCTTTTTGAAACTGATGCTGTATACCACCAAAAAAGGGTTCTTTTATAGTAAGCTTGAAATTGTAGTTGTATATAGAACCATGTACAACACATTCTCCATCAGTCTGGAGAACGCTTTCACCATGCAAAGGACCATTTAAGCATGCCAATGGTTTTCCATTGTTCAAGGCTTAATATAGAGCCATTGTCTTTACTAAAGAACCCTTAAAGAACCATCTGTTTTGAGTGTGTACCATGGTATAGATTTATAGGCAGCTCACTACTTAAAACAGTTATTTTGATGGCCTCAATCACCTTATCAGAAATGCATTAAAGGAAAAGCAGGATATTTTGATAGCCTAAATGACCTAGGCTCAGGAAGTAAGTAGTAATAGAAGGCTTAGTTGGTATAATAGACATGAATTAACATTAAAAACAATGTTATTACACTGTAATACATGCTTGGTAGGACTGCTTAATGGATAGGACAAATTGTTTGGTTTGAAAATGAACCCTTTATCCAGGTAGTTAATGTGTCACAGTCATTATTCCAGCAGCTGGGCTCTCCAAAAACTACTTTAAAACTACCCAGCACAGTGGAAATAGCTTAATAAGCCAAGACAGTGACCCAATTGGCTAAAACCTAGGTTTGGTTAAAGAAGAGATCAAGGGAAAAAACAACCCCACAAATCTTAGATCATAAGATAAAGACCATTTGTGGCTAGAGAATGGATAGGTCAGTTGTCCTTGGAAAAACCATTGGAAAGTCCAGATATTTGGAAGTTTGATTTGTGGGCTGTTGTGTTTATTTTATATGATGTTGAAAGAGGAAGCTTTATCTCCTTATGACACAAACCGGGTACAGAAGAACTAGACTCTGCTTTAGGAGAAGTGACACACAGCTGATGCTTGTGATACTCATCTGACTGCTGTGGTGTTTTACAGCCTTCACACTTTTTCCGCCCTATTGAATAATTTTACGCTCACATTCATTCTTTCTTTATACCATCATACAACCTGTCTTTACGACTGTTGCTCGTGTTGATCATTACATTGGCCCTCATTCTATGTTTATATCAAGGCCGTTCTGCCTTTCTGCCAATGCTTTACACTTAATTCTGTCATTAATTTAGAATATTCTACTGTGAGACTATTAGTCTGACATAACTTTACATTACTTTAAAGTAGCAGCATCACTTTTGTCAGAACTTTACAAAGTATCTCATAAAGCATCTCATTTTGTTGCAGAGCTTTATGGTAAAGCCATTACTTGCTATTATTGCCATTATAGCAATACAGCAATTTACAGCAAGGTCATCATTTTTAATCACTTGACACTACAGCAATGACACTTCTGTCCAATAGTGTGATCTTTACACTACTTTACAACATTTTTACTTTTGTTAATGTTCTTGCAAGAGCAAGGATATTAGAAAGCATTACTTCATACTAAGATAAGATAAGATTACCTCATTTGTCTATTGTCTGTTGTCTGTTTTAGAATATATAGATTTATAGTCCTTTTTCTTTATATTTAAGATTTCTTAAATCGGTACTTTATATATACTGCTCAAAAAAATAAAGGGAACACTCAAATAACACATCCTAGATCTGAATGAATGAAATACTCTCATTGAATACTTTGTTCTGTACAAAGTTGAATGTCCTGCACCAAAACCATCAATGGAAATCAAATCTATTAACCAATGGAGGCCTGGATTTGGAGTCACACACAAAATTAAAGTGGAAAAACACACGACAGGCTGATCCAACTTTGATGTAATGTCTTTAAAACAAGTCAAAATGAGGCTCAGTATTGTGTGTGGCCTCCATGTGCCTGTATGACTTCCCTACAACACCTGGGCATGCTCCTGATGAGGTGGCAGATGGTCTCCTGAGGGATCTCCTCCCAGACCTGGACTAAAGCATCCGCCAACTCCTGGACAGTCTGTGGTGCAACGTGGCGTTGGTGGATGGAGCGAGACATGATGTCCCAGATGTGCTCAATCGGATTCAGGTCTGGTGAACGGGCGGGCCGGTCCATAGCTTCAATGCCTTCATCTTGCAGGAACTGCTGACACACTCCAGCCACATGAGGTCTAGCATTGTCCTGCATTAGGAGGAACCCAGGGCCAACCACACCCGCATATGGTCTCAGAATCTCAGTACCTAATGGCAGTCAGGCTACCTCTGGCGAGCACATGGAGGGCTGTGCGGTCCTCCAAAGAAATGCCACCTAACACCATTACTGACCCACTGCCTAAGCGGTCATGCTGAAGCATGTTGCAGGCAGCAGATCACTCTCCACGGCGTCTCCAGACTCTGTCACCTCTGTCATATGTGCTCAGTGTGAACCTGCTTTCATCTGTGAAGAGCACAGGGCGCCAGTGGCAAATTTGCCAATCCTGGTGTTCTCTGGCAAATGCCAAGCGTCCTGCATGGTGTTGGGCTGTGAGCACAACCCCCATCTGTGGATGACGGGCCCTCATACCATCCTCATGGAGTCGGTTTCTAACCGTTTGTGCAGACACATGCACATTTGTGGCCTGCTGGAGGTCATTTTGCAGGGCTCTGGCAGTGCTCCTCCTGTTCCTCCTTGCACAAAGGCAGAGGTAGCGGTCCTACTGCTGGGTTGTTGCCCTCCTACGGCCTCTTCCACCTCTCCTGGTGTACTGGCCTTTCTCCTGGTAGCGCCTCCAGCCTCTGGACACTACACTGACAGACACAGCAAACCTTCTTGCCACAGCTTGCATTGATGTGCCATCCTGGATGAGCTGCACTACCTGAGCCACTTGTGTGGGTTGTAGCGTCCGTCTCATGCTACCACGAGTGTGAAAGCACCACCAACGTTCAAAAGTGACCAAAACATCAGCCAGAAAGCAGAAAGGTACTGAGAAGTGGTCTGTGGTCCCCACCTGCAGAACCACTCCTTTACTGAGTGTGTCTTGCTAATTGCCAATAATTTCCACCTGTTGTCTGTTCCATTTGCACAACAGCTGTGAAATTGATTGTCAATCAGTGTTGCTTCCTAAGTGGACAGTTTGATTTCACAGAAGTTTGATTTACTTGGAGTTATATTGTGTTGTTTAAGTGTTCCCTTTATTTTGTGTATTTTAGCCTTATGTTTAATTGTTTTGTATGTAGAAAGTGCCGTTGGACTACTGCTCAATTTCATTGTACACTGTGCAATGACAATAAAGGCATCTTATCTTATGTTATATTCTGTCATTACTTTACTTTACATTAACTAACATTACACTACAGCAAGAATTTATTCTGTCATTACTTTACACTACTTTATAACAAGGCCAGTATTCTGTCATTACCTTACATTATTTTACAGCAAGGTCAGTATACTGTTATTACACTACTTTACAGAAAGGAATTTATTCTGTCATTACTATACAATGTCAGTATTGTGACATTACTTTAAGCTGCTTTTCAGCAAGATCATCATTCAGTCATTATTTTATACTACTGTATCCCAACGTCAGTATTCTGTCATTACTTTACTTTACAACAAGGTCAGTATTCTGTCATTACTTTACAGCACTTCACAGCAAGGTCAGTATTCTGACATTACCTTGCACTACTTTACAGAAAGAACATTATCCTGTGATTACCATACATTTTTACAACGAGGTATTTATTCTGTCATTACCTTACAGTACTTTACAGCAAGGTCAGTATTCTGTCATTACAGCACTTCACAGCAAGGTCAGTATTTTGTGATATTATTTTACAGAAAGGTATTTATTCTATCATTGCACTACATTGCACTATTTATTATTTACTATGTCATTACTTTACACTACTTTATGGTTTGGAGACTGTGGCTCTGTCTAAAAGACAGGAGGCTGAGCTGGAGGTGGCGGAGATGAAGATGCTGAGATTTTCGTTGGGAGTGACAAGGATGGACAAGATTAGAAATGAGCAGATCAGAGGGACAGTGAAGGTGGAGCAGTTTGGAGATAAAGCCAGAGAGGCCAGGTTGAGATGGTTTGGACATGTGTTGAGGAGGAATAGTGGATATATTGGTCAAAGAATGTTGGAGATGGAGCTGCCGGGTAGAAGGAGAAGAGGTAGACCTCAGAGAAGGTTTATGGATGTAGTGAAGGTGGACATGGAGATAGGGCAAGATGGAGGCAGATGATCCGCTGTGGCGACCCCTAAAGGGAGCAGCCGAAAGAAGAAGAAGAAGAAGACTTTACACTACTTTACAACAAGGCCAGTATTCTGTCATTACCTTACATTATTTTACACAAATGTCTTTGTCAAAGTATACTTCTCTTGTTGTCATTAGCTCCCTTTTTCAATTTTCTCTTGCAGGTGAGCTAATTTAAGCTGAGAGTCCTCTATATTACATCAGTCATTCTTGTTTATTTGAGCTTTTTCCCTTTTAGATGAAAATGACAAAAAGGGAAGGAAATCTCAGGTCACCTGTGAGGTCATTTGGTTAGTGTGGACTGACCTTTTGCGTGCTGTCTTTTTAACTGATTTGAGAACAGTTTTTGCCAGCTAATCAAAGCTGCTCTCACACTCAGAGACAAATGATAGCTTTGATCATCATCGGACGAGGAACTGAAACAAACAAGTGAGAACAGTCTGTTACATGGGTGTAGAAACTTCACAGCATTGACAATCTCATTACCCTTCCTGAAAATTCCTGGATTTGAGTCGTGAATATGCCGCTCTTGTAAACTGTAATGTTTCAGGAATGCTGCTGCACAACATCAGCTTAGCTTAGTTAGTTACTGGAAATCAGTGCTTTAGAATTGTGCTGGTAAATGAAACCTCTTCTGTGCATCAGTCAGTTTCATTTTCACAAAAGTGATATCACTCCTCAATAGCTTTAGAATGGTGGGTGCAAAAAGGCTAGCGTGAGTAAATTATCATTGTTTGCAGCCAAGACAGTCAGATACCACTTCGATCTGGTCTGAAATTGTTGTAGAACACATTGATTTCTGTGGATTGTACTTCCTATGATTGTCTGCAAATTATATTGCAAGTGGCGATCATAGGGGTCCAATACAGGCCTTTCAGCAGATAGAACACAAATGAGAATGTCATTTCATACACACTGACATGGTCTAATAAACAACAGGTTATATTTTTATGTGGTTACAATTAGGTTACTTTTTATTTTTGTGACACAAATACTTCAAAATACCTGGAAAGCAGAAGAGTTTTTGACATGAATTGTCGTAGGTGTAAAACTACTTGTTGAACAGAAATTTCCACAATCTTCATCTTTCAGGGGTACCCAATCCTGATCCTGGAGATCTACCAGCCTGCGGAGTTAAAATATATAAATTACCATTTTTTAATCCCACAACGGGGAAATTTCACCTTCGCATGTAACCCATCTGTACAGTGAAACACCTACATACACACTAGGGAGCATTGAGCACACTTGCCCAGAATGGTAGGCAGCCCTATCCACAGAGCACGGGCAGCACGACTGCCCACGACAGCCCCACTCTTATGTCACACACCTGATCCAGTCAATAAATGCCTTCAGAGGTGTCTAAAAAATTAGACACAGGTGGATCTGAACTCTCCAATGTGGTGGATCTCCAGGACCAAGTTTGTGTAAAGGGACAGGATCAGTCAGACGATCACCATGATCACCATTAAAATAATCAAAAGAGGATTTACTGTTCAGAGGATTTTCCAAAGACCTGGTATAAAAACATGCATAGAACCAGAATCAGAACCAAGACAAAATATATACACAATGAGACAAACACAACAATGGACAAAAATCCAGGCTAAAAGGTCCAACAGGAGAAGGCAAAAATACAGAAATACAGAAATCAGGTTCACAAGAAAACAATGTAAAGGAAATACCTCTCAGTAGTTTTAGAAGCACAGGCAATACCTCGCAATGAGCTAACCTAAGCCTGATATACCATCTAACAGATAGCATGCTGGTTCCAAAATCTAGGACTGCTGATTGGCTGTCTAAATTGTTTTCAACATGGACATTATTAATGTCTGCAGTAAACGCACCCACTTCCTGCAATTCATTCTTATTTCTGGTAAAAGCCACACCCACTTTCTGTTTGCAATTTACAAGGCCATGCATCATTCAGGAATCCTGAATGCATCATTCAGGAATTGGAATTAAAGTCTAGGTAACTGTACTGACACTGAAATGTTGTGAACAGCGCCTATACAAGTAAGTAGTCAGGTTGCGGTTTAGCGTTGGATGGAAATGGGAGTAGTGGGGTAACTGTGTGATTCACCTGTTCCCTCCTTTGTTTCTTCATTGCCATTTTAATTCCCCTTTCCTGATGGAGAACAGAAAGGGGAAGCCCATCCCAGACTGAAGCACTGAAAAGGAAGATGAACAGTTTGCCATTGTTTTCATTTTGTGTGCTTTTTCCATTTATTACTTACAATGTTTTAAAAAGGGTAACTGTGTAAGTTCTGTAGGAAGAACTTTAGTCCCACTTTATGTTAATACTTTTCAATAACTATGTAGTTACACTTCAACAACGTAGGCAACAATAGTGTAAATACGGGTGATTGACTGCAGCAGTGTGTAAATATGTGTACCAACTTCAGTATTTTACTCATGTAATTGCACATTGCACAGGTTGAGCTGCTGTTTTTCCAACAGTGCATTTCAGATTGTAACAGGATGGGTCTGATTAGATAGACAGCAGATCGACACATCTTTAAAAGTGACTTTTATGTACAACCCCAATTCCAATGAAGTTCCAATGAAAACATAAAAGCAGAATACGATGATTTGCAAAACCTTTTCGACCTATATTCAATTGAATACACTACAAAGACAAGATATTTAATGTTCAAACGGATAAACTTTATTGTTTTTTGCAAATATTCACTCATTTTGAATTTGATGCCTGCAACACATTCCAAAGAAGTTGGGACAGGGGCAACAAAAGACTGGGAAAGTTGAGGAATGCTCAAAAAACACCTGTTTGGAACATTCCACAGGTGAACAGGTTAATTGGTGAGTGTCATGATTGGCTATAAAGGGAGCATCCCGGGGGCGTGTTTACCACTGTGTTACATCACGTTTCCTTTAGACAACACTCAACAAGCATTTGGAAACTGAGGACACTAACTGTTGAAGCTTTGTAGGTGGAATTCTTTCCCTTTCTTGCTTGATGTATAACTTCAGTTGCTCAACAGCCCGGCGCCACACATTTTCAATGGGAAACAGGTCTGGACTGCAGGCGGGCCAGTCTAGTACTCGTACTCCTTTACTATGAAGCCACGCTGCTGTAACACGTGCAGAATGTGGCTTGGCATTGTCTTGCTGAAATAAGCAGGGTCGTCCCTGAAAAAGACGCTGCTTGGATGGCAGCATATGTTGCTCCAAAACCTGTATGTACCTTTCAGCATTAATGGTGCCTTCACAGATGTACAAGTTACCCATGCCATGGGCACTAACACACCCCCACACCATCAGAGATGCTGGCTTTTGAACTTTGCGCTGATAACAACCCAGACAGTCCTTTTCCTCTTTGGCCCGGAGGACACGACGTCCATGATTTCCAAAAACAAGCTGAAATGTGGACTCAGGACCACAGGACACTTTTCCACTTTGTGTCAGTCCATCTCAGATGAGCTCGGGCCCAGAGAAGCCGGCAGCATTTTTGGGTGTTGTTGATATATGGCTTTCACTTTGCATGGCAGAGTTTTAACTTGCACTTGTAGATGGAGCCACGAACTGTGTTCATGGTTTTCTGAAGTGTTCCTGAGCCCATGTGGTAATATCCGTTACAGAATGATGTCAGTTTTTAATGCAGTGCCGCCTGAGGGATCGAAGGTCTCTTGCCGCTTACTTGCAGAGATTCTTCAGATTCTCTGAATCTTTTGATGATATGGACTGTAGATGATGAAATCCTTAAATACCTTGCAATTGCAGAAACGTTGTTCTTAAACTGTTGGACTATTTGCTCACGCAGTTGTCCTGACAGGTGTTGTTAGGCAGTTGCTACAACATTCCTGGTGGTTATTAGTGTGTTGCTAGGTGGTTGCTATGGTACTCCTGATGGTTGTTAGGGTGTTGGTAAAAAATTCTATATGTTTCAGGTGGTTGCTAGGGTGTTGGTGGTGGTTGCTAAAGGGTTGCTAGGTGGATGCTGGCTGTTGCTTAAGATCCCACATGATTAATAGGGTGTAATTAATAGACTTTTTACATCATAATAAATGCTGGGTGTGAGAATGTTTGCAACCATTTTATTCCTAGGAGTAAAAAATGATCATTTAACAAAAAAATTTACAAAAACCATATGTATGATCAACAAGCTGTATACAAACCCACTTGATCAGACCAAACATGGAGTTGGAATTGATATCTGAAAACTGTAGGACAGATTTATGAACAAAACTCAAACAAAACAGCAGAAAAATAAAAATAATAGGAAAAATGATTAGCTAACAATAGTTAATACCACAAATACTAATGCTAGTAAATATTAATTGAAAATCACATGAGACGGTGACAGTTCAAATGAAAAACATAAATATCAAAGAGACTTGGATTTTTAATTGAATGCTAAATTAAAGATGTTCAAATGTTTCTTAAAAGTGAGCACTGAGCTTGACGGTCTAAAAAAGGTGAACTGAGATTCACAGTTTAGAAGCAGAATAACACTAACACATACTCTGTATTTTACAGAAGGTGCTTGCAGAAGATCTTTATCTGCACATTTAAGATCACGTGCTGTAACATGAACAGACAGACCCTCTGTGATGTAGGTCATTTGCTTTAAGATCATTTAAACCCTTTAAAACTAGTAGCAGGGCTTTATGATCTCTCCTAAAAGACCCAGACAGTCAGTGCAGTGTGTAAACAGGGATGATATGAGCCCTCTATATTGTTGTTAGGATCCGTGCTGCTGCTTTCTGTACAAGTTGTAGAGGATTAATTGTTTTCTCCAGTAAGAAGATCATTACAGTGATCAACTCTGCTGGAACAAACGCAGCAACAAGTTCCTTTGCATCGCTTTGAGATAGAAAAGGTTGAACGATATTTCTTAAATGATAAAAAGCTACTTTAGTTATTGTGTTTACATGTGGTATAAAACTAAAGATCTCAGAGTCTAAGATCACACCCAGGTTTCCTACTGCAGGTTTGGTATACAAAGCTAAAGAACCAAGCTTTCTCTGAGTTTGAGTACCAAGGCTCAGATTTTCAGTCTTTTGCTTGTTTAGTTTTAGAAAATTCTATGACATCCACTGAGAAATATCTGACACACAGTTGCTCAGCCTGTCAACAGAGCTTTGATCTTCAGAAGGAATGGAAATGTGTGTCATCAGCATATATATAGGCCCTAAAATGGAACCTTGTGCGACTCAAGAAGAAATGTTAATAGTTTTTGGAGAATAATTTTCCAGCGAAACTAGAAACTGTCCGTTCATTAAATATGATTTAAACCAATCTGTGCCTGAGACGCCTACTCAGAATTCAAGACAGCAGATTACAATCTTGAGATCAACAGAAGCAAAAGCTGCACTAAGATCTGATAAGATCAGAACAGAAGGGTTTTGTTCATCAATGCTGAGTCTGAGGTCATTCACACCATGCACTTTGTCAGTATTATGGTTAGAAAGGTGTCATTACTGGTGTTGGCTGCTTATCAGGAATATTATAGAAGCTTGTTTCAGTCCACTGAGCCACTGAGCTCTGCTCACCAAACTTGGTAGCAGTAATGCCAACGTCCTGCTGCCCAAAGTCCATTTGGTAGAGAAAAAAGGAAACATACAGGTAAGTTTTCTTTGCTTTTTAGTGAAATACATCTTTCTACTTTCTAACATTAAAGTAAAGTTCTGGGCGAGTGATTTGAAAGTACAACCCCATTTCCAGAAAAGTTGGGACTTTGTGCAAAATATAAATAAAAACAAAATGCAATGATGTTCAAGTCATTTAAACCCTATATTTCATTGAAAATAGTACAAAGCCAACATATCTGATGTTGAAAGTGAGAAATTTTATTGTTTCAAATACATGCCCATTTTGAATTTGATGGCAGGAACTTCCAAAAGAACCTCCAAAAAAGTTGGGACACGGGCAATGCTAAAAAAAAAACACCTGGTAGTTGACTGACCACGGGTCAATGATTGGGTATAAAAAAGCATCCCAGAGAGGATTTCAGAAGTAAAGATGAGGAGGGGTTCACTACTCCAGGAAAGACTGCACGATCAAATAGTGCAATAATTAAAGAATAACATTTCTCAACATAAAATTGCAAAGAACTTTTGCTTTTTATCATCTACAGCACGTAATAACATTAAAAGGTTCAGAGAATCTGGAGAAATCTCTGTATGTAAGGGACAAGGCCAAAAACCAGTATTCTCTGGCTGTAATCTTAGGGCCTGTGATGTTTGGGCCTTGAGCATTTCATTAAAAACAGACATGATTCTGTAGTGGAAATCACTGAATGGGCTCAGAAACACTTCTTTTTGTGAACAATTGTTTTATTGTTTCTTTTCCTTTTTTTTTTTCCCCAACCCTCCTGGTTCCCACCTCCCCTACTGACAGACCCCCCCCCCAAACAAATCAATATACAGTCACATATAAGAGATCATTGCTGCCATCAATCTCCAGAGTCTTGAGAGTTCACTTGTGCAAAAGAAGCAGTTTCACCTTCTCAAAGGCGTCATGCCATCTTCCCAGAGTCCTGGCCTTAGCCCCGTGTATACGAGCTGTAGAAAGTTCCATAGATATTATGTCCAATAAGGTTTGAATCCAAGCAGTTCTGTGTAGCTTACATGTAGGGTTCCAGCGTTTGGTCAGTAGAAGTTTTGCCGCGGTAAGAGCTGCAAGCAGTAGATTTCTCTGCCATAGTGACAAGTTGAGGCTTGAGATGTTGTTTAGAAAGAATAAGTCCGGAGTTAAAAGGAAGTCTTTCTCAATCAACTCTGATGTGTCCGATGTAAACTGATTCCAGAATGCTGATAGTGATGGACAGTACCAAAAATAGTGCATAAAAGTCCCTAGTTCCCCTAGGGAACATGAATCACACAGGGGAGAGCTGGTCAGGTGCATATGATATCGCTTTAAAGGAGTTAAGTATGCTCTATGTATAAATTTCCAATGGATTACTTGATGATTCGGGTTTTTAGAGGATATAAATGTTAGACCCCAGATATGTTCAGTCGGGGTGTCTTGTAAATCTGTGTCTAGGTCTTTTTCCCATATTGGGATAATACCCAGAGCAGTATAAGTAGATTTTAGTAGAAAGGAATAAATGTTGGATACTGAATTCGGGGTAAGGTCACTCTGCAAAATTAGTTTACGCAAAGGGTGTATGGGTAGATTGGCGTTAGCTAGAATCCCATTTGCGTGGAGTACTGATCTAATGCGTAAATACATAAAAAAAGAAGTAGCTGGTATGTTAAATTGAGATTGAAGGTCGTGAAAAGATTTTAGGCCTTCATCATTGTATAAATCACAAATTTTTTTAATGTGCTTCTGAGACCACTGCGGGCAGCATAAGGGAGCATTAGCGGAGAGAAGATTATAATTGCGGAAAAGCGGGGAATGCCGATGCCATTTAACAACTGATCCAGTCATTTTCTCGACGGCTCTCCATGTGGATATCAAATATGATATTATGGGGCCAAAGCGTAGCTTACATTGTCTAGTAGATATGCCACTAAATAACAAGTCCTCAAGGGTGTGTGGTGCAACAAGCGTTTCTTCGATGGGTCGCCATGAGGTACAGAGATTTGAGTTAAACCACACTGCCAGTGGACGTAGAACAAAGGCTTGGGCGTATAGTTTAAAATTTGGTAGAGAGAGGCCTCCCTCCAGTTTACTACGCTGAAGAGTTGACTGTTTGATGCGTGGCCGTTTCCCATTCCAGATATAATGAGACAATTTAGATTTAAGTTTATCCCAGAACCCAACTGGCAGAGAAAGAGGGATCATATATGAATAAAAATTAATGCGAGGAAGGACATTCATCTTAACTGCAGAGACACGTGCATGCAGGGAATTAGGAAAATGAGACCAATTAGAGAGATCGGCGTCTATCTTAGATAAGATGCCATTAAAATTTTTCGCCGCAACGTCAGTTAAAGACGGGAAAATTTTTATTCCAAGATATTTAAAGGAGGTGACAACCGGGATAATACTAGGAAGTTTCTCAGCACTAGGGTCGAAATTAATTGGAAGAAAACAAGACTTATTCCAATTAATCTTATACCCAGAGAAAAGACTAAAATTGTCAAAGAGGGTCAATATATGAGTGATGGAACTGTTTGGTTTATCCACATATAATAAAATATCGTCTGCATATAGGGATATGTGATGAAGCGTGTTGTTAATAATTATCGGTGAGATCAATGTCGACTGGCGGACGGCCTGTGCGAGGGGTTCAAGGGACAAAGCAAATAGTAGAGGAGAGAGGGGGCAGCCCTGACGGGTCCCTCTACTTAACTGAAATGGTTGTGAGCAAGTTCGTCCTGTTAAAATAACTGCTGTTGGATTGAAATACAGAACTTTAATCATGTCAATAAAATTCGAACCGAGCCCCATTTTTTCTAAGACCAGCCATAAATAATTCCATTCAAGCCTATCAAACGCTTTAAGAGCATCTAAGGAAAAAACTGCATGATGGGAATCTGTTTGTTCCGAGGAGTGAATAATATGTAGTAAGCGCCTAAGATTGTCTGAAGCGTTACGCGATTTAATGAAACCAGTTTGATCTTGCTGGACCAATTTAGTCATATATGTCTCTAATCGGCAAGCCAGAACTTTAGCATATAATTTTATGTCAGAGCCTATTAAGGAGAGTGGGCGATAGCTAGCACATGAAGTAGGATCTTTATCCTTCTTTAGAAGAACAGATATAACAGCCATGTTAACTTGTTGACGAAAAAAACCTTTTTCAATGGAATATAGAATCATTTCTAATAGAAGAGGGCCCAACTCAGTCCAGAAAGTTAAATAAAATTCGTTGGGGATTCCATCTAGACCGGGTGACTTGCCTTTATTCATACCTTGAAGTGCAGATTTTAATTCGTCGAGAGTTATTGGTTCAGCTAGTGAATTTGCCTCAGAGTCTGTGATGTGTGGTAGGTTAAGGGAGGAAAGAAAGGATAAGGTGGCGTCATTTTTTGAGTTTACTTCAGATGTGTATAGTTCTGAGTAGAAAGACCGGAATGTTTCATTAATATCGGCTTCGTCCGACATGATCTCACCGGATGTAGATTTAATAGCCGAAATATTAGCAAATTTCTCGTTACTACGCAATCTCAGAGCCAGTAAGTGGCTTGGCCTACTTCCATGAAAGTAATAATTTTGCCTTGATCTTTGTATAAGAAATTCTGCCTTATGTCTAAGTAACTGATTGAGTTCTTGCTTTATAACAAAAATTTCTTTTACTATATCATCCGAATATAGAGTCTGATTAGAGTTCTCTAGAGATGTTAACTGCGCTTCCAGATCAGATATCTTTTTAAGGCGTTGTTTATTATTCCATGAAGCATACGATATTGAATTATTTCTGATAAGACCCTTTACCGCATCCCAGAGTATACGTGGATCATCCACCGAGCCCTGATTTATTGTAATAAACTCCTTTAATTCATTTTTGAACTGTGCACAGTAATCTTTATCTTGTAATAATTTGGTATTAAAGCGCCAACGTGGTGCCCGTGGTGGCTTAGGCGTTATAACTAGTCTAAGAAAGTTACTATTATGGTCTGAAAGAGTCATAACCCAAATATCAGCCATGGGAGCTAATGGAAGAAGAGTTCTAGATATAAACATATAGTCTATTCGAGAGTATGTCCTATGCCTAGACGACAAAAATGTATATTTCTTCAGGGATGGGTTTAGAGAGCGCCAACAATCTACTAGAGAGGATGAAAATATGCACTGTCTGAGTTTATCTGCACACATCTTCTGCAAATAAGATTCATTTTCTCCGGACCGATCTAAGTTGTGCGACATAACTGCATTCATATCTGCCCCTAGCACCACCTCACAGTCTGACAAGTTCAAAAGATAAGCAGATAACGTAGAATAGAAACTTGGATCTCCAGTGGAGGGGGCATAAACAGACAAGAACGCAATCTTTCTATTAGCGACCAAAGTCTTAATGTGAGCTATTCTACCCTCAGTATCACCGCCTTTCTCCAATATAGAGATCTGTAATGTTCTACGTATCATAATCATCGCTCCCCTAGTTTTACTGCCCGCAGCAGAGTGAGAAATCACTTCATAAAATGTATTATTGCATCTGTAAACATCTTCTTCTTTTAGATGTGATTCTTGAATTAGGGCTAAATCAATCTTTTTCCGTCTCAGTAATTCTAAGCAGCTCGTACGCTTATGAGCGTCGTTCAGACCGTTAACATTCCAGCTTAGGATATTTAAGTCAGTCATAGCTATCGAATATTAACTGCACCGTAAACATGACCGCTTCCCAGAAAGCACAAGTAGAACAAACTACATAATTAAACTGGAGTCTGTCAGGAACCCTCCCCCAAACCCACCCCAATAACAACAGAATCCCAAAGAAAACCCATCCCATAAAACTACTGCAGCCTGGACAGACTAATAGCCCAGGTATGCCTCCCTCCACTTCAGCAATCCGTGGCAACCACATTGGTCTATACACATCAAGGACGCTGACCCCAGCCCTTTTGCTTTATCAGCAATTATACAAACAAGGTAGTAAAGGCATCCACTGATACAAATTGAAAACATGAAAACCGCTCTATTTTAACAAGTCACATTAACAGCGGGTGAAACATGTCGGAACAATGGGGTAACAGGAATTATACAAACCACTCGAGTTTCTACCTACTGGTCCCCGACACATGGTTAGCAAACCGAAAACAAACCCTCAGTCACAGCTACCTCTCAAATTGCGGTGTTGTGTACAGACTTAAGGGGCCTCCATATCTGAATCGATCGGTCGGAGGTGAGAGTCGAGAAGCTTGCGGGCTTCTTCTGGATCATTCAGCAATTTAACTTCTCCGTTGATTAAGACCTTCAAAGTCGCTGGATAAATGAGAAAGTTCTGAATGCCTGCCTCTCTCATCTCCCTCCGAACCGCGGTAAAGGAGCTCCGCTTCTTGGCCGTAAAAGGAGAAAAGTCAGGGAAGAAGCTAAGCGTGGATCCGCCATTGAATCTTACCGGCCCGTGCTTCCTCGCTTCGCGTAGGATCAGATCTCTATCTCCGTAGCGGAGGAGCTTGAACATGAAGATTCTCGGTTTCTGCCGGTCAGTGCTTGTCTTGCTGTATATGCGATGAGCCCGCTCGACTTCCAGTTCTTTACCCGTTAGCGATGGAAACCACTGCTGTAGCGACCGCCTGATGAAGCCTACCGGGTCGTCCTTTTCGGCTCCCTCAGGTAGCCCCACTAACCGGAGATTATTGCGCCTGCTGCGGTCCTGCAGGTCCACCACCTGTTGCTCGAGACCTTCCAGTCGGCGAGCATGATCGTTGAGGGTTTTCTTCTGTACTCTCTGTTCGCCCATTAACTGGTCGAATTTCGAACACATCGAATGAACTGTGCTCATATGAGAGGAGAAGTCCGCCCTCAAAGCTGCTAACTCATTTTTCAGGATGCTCTCCAGTTTGGCTATGGTGTCCGCTGTAGGCGCCATGTTAGCTTGATCCGCGGAGTCGTTTTGTTTCGGTTTCTTCTTTGTTGGAGAGGACGTTGGAGTCAGGTTAAGCTGTTTTCGAGTGGAGGCCATGAAGGAGAGTCAGTTTTATCGTCCGAAAATAGTGCCAAAATGAATATACATGAAAATAAATCCACTAAAAAGGGCTGGGGTCGCGGAGCGCCGTCAACATGCGTGCGGACCCATGAGCGCGTCACGTGATTTCTCGGCTCAGAAACACTTCTGAAAACCACTGTCTGTGATGTGTCTGCATTCACAAATGCAAAGAAGAAAGCATATTGTAAACAGGATCCAGAAATGCTGCCACCTTCTCTGAGCCTGAGAGAAGGTTTAAAATGGATGGAGAGGATGTGGAAGAGTGCCCTGCGGTCCAACGAATCAACATTTGAAATTCTTTTTTGGAAATCATGGACACTGTGTCCTCCGGGCTAAAGACCAATAGACTTATTATCAGTGCACAGTTCACAAGCCAGTATTCATGATGGTATAGGGGTGCATTCGTGCACATCTGTGAAGGCACTCCATATTAAGAGTCCTCATGCGAAAACAACCTTCCTGCAGTCCAGATCTGTCATCCACTGATAACAGTTGTTGCATTATTGTTACGTTCCCACAAAAGGCTACAGTCCAGGGGAGAGTGTGGGGACTGTAACGTGCGGTGTGAGTGGGTGGAGATGGCCAACCAGTGAGGAAACCAGAGTATACAGAAAACAGATTTAGTTCAAGGACATCCATGTTCATACACAACAGTATACAATGGACACAAATGATCACAAAACACCAAGACAACAAACTAGGACGTTGAGGAACTGGACCAGCCTGGGGGAAAACACAGACGGCACCACAGAAAAGAAAATAACAAAAAGAACTACACTAGCTTGTATTTTAGTATCTTATCTAACAGAAATAAAAAAGCTGACTGCTACTCTAAACTAGAGCAAAAGTACAGGGGGTGGTACCCGCCTCTGAACTAGTGTGTCTAGACACTCATACTACCTGCGTGTGGCAGTGTAAGTGCGCGCACGTTCTAGACTGTTCTTCCTCCCAGCAGGAAACCAGCTCAGACACAGTGAGGAGAAAGAGGAGACCAAAAGATTTACAGTGACAACAGCAATACATATAACGATAACACGTACATATAACAACAAAGAGCTAAGCTGGGACACAAACGACTAACCAGCGATATCTAATCGAGCAGCACAGCGTGAGCACAACAACGACCAAGCCGAAGGTTCTCGAGCAAGCGCCGCCGCGCAGCTTTTGAACACGAAGTCCCGCCCCTCTCTTGGTCCGGACCATCTGATTGGCCAGTAAGTGACGAGCGTGACGAAGATGATGAATGACACCCCGATCCACCTATAAGGTGAAAGATAGACCGACCTTGCAGGAAAGAGGAGAGAAAAGAGAGCAAACGAGCAGGAAAGAGAGAGAGAGAGAGAGAGAGAGAGAGAGAGAAAACATGTAACCCACCCACCCCAAAGAACGAACATGTAGCTATAATTAGCGATAATTAGTAATTCAAGAAATTTCAAAGTCACCAAAACAATATTATCCGCAAAACAGAGGTATTATACGCGAGATAAAGCACCAGGTACAACATTGTCTGATCCTTTCTTGTGCTTAGTCTCCAAGTCGTACACCTGGACTAGAATAGACCATCTCATCAAACGTTGATTCTGGTTGTACATTCTAGATAAAAATACCAGAGGGTTATGTTCAGTGTACACAGTCAATGGTAGTGGACAAGAACCAATGTGGAGCTCAAAATGTTGTAAAGACAACAATAAGGCTAAAGTCTCCTCAAGTGTGGAGTAATTAAGTTGATTTTTATTGAATTTATGAGAGAAGTAACACACAGAACGCCACGCCAGAATCACCCTCCTGAAGTAAAACAGCACCAGCGCCCATGCACTTGCGTCTACCTCCAATTTGAAGGGTTTGGAGAAATCAGGAGCTGCTAAAACAGGAGTACTGTAGAAAAGAGCGCCCTGCGATGGACTGGCGACCTGTCCAGGGTGTGTCCTGCCTTCCGCCCGATGACCGCTGGGATAGGCTCCAGCACCCCCCGCGACCCTGAGGGAGAAGCAGCTTAGAAAATTGATGGATGGATGGATGGATGGATGTAGAGAAGAGCCTTAACGTTGTCGAAAGCATGTTGACAGTCTGAATTCCAATCATGCTTTGAGCTTTGATGGACTAAGCAAAGAAGTGAGTGGCATAACCACAGTGGAGAAGTTTTTACAGAAGCATCTGTAATAGCCAGCCACGCCTAAAAATCGGCGTAACTCTCGTTGGGTAGACGGCACAGGAAAATTTAGTATAGCTGAGATTTGGGCATCAACAGGACGTACCTGTCCTTGACCAACTCTCTTACCAAGGTAGGTTTCAGTAGCTTGAGCAAACTCACACTTTGCTAAGTTAAGAGTCAGCGAAGCTTTTTCCAACCGTTCAAAAACAGTACTTAGGATTTTCACATGAGTGGGCCAGTCTGACATGTAAACCACAAGATCGTCTAGATAAGCAGAACAATTGGGTACATCTGACAATACAATGTTAACTAGTCTTTGGAACGTAGCTGGAGCATTTTTAAGTCCGAATGGCATAACTGTGTACTGCACGAAAGCATCTGGAGTCCCAAAAGCAGAGATATCTGATGCACGAGAAGTCGAAGGAACTTGCCAATACACCTTCAACAAGTCTAATTTACTAACAAATTGTGCTGATCTCACATTATCAATACAGTCATCAATCCTAGGCAAAGGATAAGAGTCAGAGATTGTGATAGAATTAACACGTCTATAATTAGTGCAAAGAGGAACCGAATCACCAGGTTTTGGAACAAGCAGGCAGGGCGAACTCCAAGGACTACAACTAGGCAACTATGCTAAACCATGTTCGAAAAAGTAGACTACTTCTTTTCTCATGGCTGCTCTTTTAGTAGAGTTAAGGCGATAGGCATGCTGCTTAAGTGGTGTTGCTGTAACCTGTTTATCATGCTTCAAAACATTTGTCTGGGAAGGTATGTCTTTGAATATAGAAGGAAAAGTTTACATTAAGTTTTCAATGTCTGTTCTTTGGTGATCTGGCAAGTGACTCAAAAGACTAGACAGATCCTGTAACATCTCTGAATTCAGAAGTCTACAAGAAGCGTGTGGAAACGATCATAAGTTTAATCCATCCACATCAATGTCACTAGGACCAGTAGTCACGATACCAATCAAGGACAACACTTTACCTTCGGGTTGTTCATCTGACAATGCATTTTCTGCTTTATGGGTGTGATAAGTCTTCAGCATGTTGATATGACAAACACGTTTCTTACGTTTACGATCAGGAGTGCGGATGATGTAATCTGTGTCACTGAGCTTTTTTTCAACAGTATATGGACCAGTAAACTTGGCTGAAAGTGACGGACCAGGAACAGGGAGTAAAATCATAACTTTATCACCTGGCTGGAACTGTCTGGCAACTGCATGCTTGTCAAAAGACCGTTTCATACGTTCTTGAGAGACATTCAAAATCTCACAAGCTAAAGAACAAGCATTATGCAAACACTCACGAAAAGTACTAGCATAATCCAGAATGTTCTGCGGTTTACATTTGTCGCTTAAAAATGTCTCTTTAAGGACTTTGAACGGGCCACACACTGAATGTGCAAAAGCTAACTGAGCAGGGCTGAATCCTAAGGATTCTTGAACAGCCTCACGCACAGCAAAGAGCACAAGGGGCACTCCCTCATCCCAATTTTTCCCAGTATCTAAGCAATATTTGCGAAGCATAGATTTTAAAGACTGGTGAAATCATTCTAATGCACCCTGTGACTCAGGATGATATGGACTTGAGACTTGATGAGGGATGTTTAGAGAGACCATAACCTGCGAGAACAGCTTGGATAAAACATTTGTGCCCTGATCAGTCTGTACAATTTTAGGCAGGCCAAAAGTGGTAAATAATTTGAGGTGAAATGAAAAATACAACAAAGGAGACCTGAACTGTTGAGCAGCTGAAATCCTATATCAAACAAGAATGGAAAACTATTTCACTTTCAAAACTACAGCAGTGTCTCCTCAGTTCCCAAACGCTTACAGAGTTTGTCAAAAGAAGTTGTGACGAAACACAGAGGTAAACACGCCCCTGCGCCAATTTTTTTTTTAAATGTGTTGTTGCCATTAAATTCAAAATGGGCATATGCTTTTCAAAAAACAATAACATTTATCAGTACATTTGATATGCTGTCTTTGTAGTATTTTCCTTTAAAAATATGGTTAACATGATTTACACATCATTGCATTCTGTTTTATTTACATTCTGCACAGCGTCTCAACTTTTTTGGAAATGGGATTCTATTTTAGCTTTTTGTTTTTAGCCGTTTTGCTCCATTCAACCCCATTTATTGAGGACTCAATCAAGGGTGCCCTCTGGTGTTTTGCAGTTCTGTGCTTGATATAACGGTGGAAATAGGAAGAGGCCAGGGTCCTCATAAACCGCCTCTGATGTAGTAACTGAGTAACAGAGCTGTATTTCAACTGTTTCTGGATAAATGTAGCATTTTTTGGAATAACTTTCAAGCACTTTCTTTCTTACTTCTATAATGAATTGAAAGAACATACAGAAATGATCTGATTTGAGAACATTAGAGATGAGGGACATATTTGTGTTTAAACTTTACTGATCAGATGCAATATCTGAATTGACTTGTGGGTAGAGCGGCTTGCGTATTGCTTCAAATCAAATGTCTCTAGAGGTCTAATGAATTCTATAGTGTTGCTGTCCATAAAGATTGCTTTTACAAAAATAACTCTCTAAAGAACCATCCATGAAAAGGTGCTATGTGAAACCTAGTGGGAAACCCAGCTTTTCCAGTGAACATTTTTTACTTAGAAGGAGCTTATTTCCGCCTGACTCATAGATCGGATTTAAAGACACGGACCCACAGATATCCTAGCGCTTGTTCAATCATGGCTTCATGAGCAAAATCCAAATAAGGCAATCACAGTTGCTGTGAATAATGGATAATAAAATGACTCATGGGAATCAAATCCTGAGATTGAGCGCCATGTTGCTGAACGATCTGTTGCAGAAAAACACAACAAAAGTGAATGCTTGAACAGAAGTGCGCCAGAACCAGTACAGTCATCTAGAAAAGCTTAAGTCTAAATATTCCAATCTGCCAGTAAAGCCATTATGGAAAGGATCAGTTAGATCCTCAACTGGCACAAACAGATTTTCTTAAGCATGTAGAGCAGGGGTCTCAAATTGGGACCATTATTATTATCATCATCAGTGTTGTTATTATTATTATTATAAATACATGGAGCATCTTAGAAACATTTTACTGATCACTTTAATAATATAAATAAACTACAATTTGAGACTGGGACAAGATTGAGATCAAATTATGTCAAGACTAAGTCAAGACCAAGAACAAATGAAGTTAGGACCGAGACAAGAAGAAGATCGAATTATGTTGAGACAGAGATAAGACTAAGACCAAATGATTTTGAGAGTGAGACAAGGCCAGGTCCAAATGATGTCAAGACTGAGACATGGCCAAGTCCAAATGATGTCCAAAACCAAATAAGACTAAGTCCAAATAATGTCCAGACCAAGGCAAACCCGAGACGCACTGATGTTGAGTCCAAATGACGTTGAGACCAAGATATGACCAAAACCAAATTATGTCCAGACTGAGACCAGACAGAGGGCAAATGATGTCCGAGATCATAAAATGCCACCAGACTTTTGATAGAGAATGTAGTGTAAAGGTCAGATTTAAATTCAGTAATCTTAAAACAAAGCAATATATCACTGTGTGCATCTCCAAAATTGTAACTTTACAGGAGAAGAAGAAAACCTACTTCACTTTGAGTGTAAGTCAATGGAACCAGAATTTTTTCCAAGTCATTTCGGGTCATTTCTTTTAGTCCATTCATCATAAAATGTACATACAATGTAAGGGGTATCGGGTATATTTAAATGATGTCAATGAAAAACAACAAATGTCAGTGAAATTTCAGTGAAAAACTACAAAAATGGAGATACAAGGTTTTCTTAAGCCAGCAGCGATATGTCTTTAGGTGTTTGAAGTGTTTTATAGGTCGTAATCCAGAAGGTTCAGTAAGCATTTCTGAAAGAGGAGTTGACTATGTTATTTCATATCTAGATGCTGTGTTTGCAGGAGTAGTGTTTCAGCACACTGCTAGACTCAGCAGTGCCCGGGACACTTGAGGTCAGGTACAGGCCGAGTGACCTCAGGAGGCATTGACTTAGAACATGACAAACAGTCATCTGTGCTAGAGTCAAATGCAGGCACTGAGTTGAATAAACATATTAGCTCTGGGTGTGTATGTACTAATCCTGCTCTTAAACCAGACGTGGAGGTCTGGAGTCAAAAATACAGTGAATGTCAGATCGTTTTCACATAAACATACTCAAGTAAATAAAATTCAAATTTTGGAGAAAGTCTTTCTGTTGTACTAAGCATCTTTTTTGATGATATTGATTAAAATATGTTTGGATGTAAATATGTATGACTTACAAAATCACACAGGATTTTTGTCTTTAGTGGGGAGGAAGCAAATCAAGATTATTTTATTACTCACCGCTCCCCTTTTACCCCTCATTGCCCAGCCTGGATCATCAAGTTATCAGACCTTAGGCACATCGGTGGGAGCTACACCCACAGGCTACAGGCTACTGGGCTGTGCAGCACCATGATGGCAGTATACTAACCCCAATGTTGGGCTCACAATCTGAGTGGTCCTTTTTTTTGTTGACCAAGTAGACACAACATCCATTATTTCCATAAAAAAACCTTAAAGCTCGACCCATCAGACCACAACACATGTTTCCACTGTGCATCAATGAGCTGAGCCCAGAGAAGTTGGCAGCGTTTCTGGACGTTGATATATGACTTCCACTGTGCATAGTAAGGTCTTAGCTTGTGATGGTAGATGCAGTGATGAACAGTGTTTATTGACAACAGTTTGCTAAGTATTCCTGACCCCATGTGGTGATGTCAATCATGAAAAGCATGCCATTTTATGGCAGTGCTGTCTAAGGGGTCAAAGATCACAGGCGTTCATTAGTTTTTTAGCCTAATTTTTGTCAATGTGAGGACAGAAACATGGTTTTGCAAATGCAGTCTACATACTTTGCCTCTGCTTGTTCAAAATTGGCTTAATATTTAAAGCAATGCTCTTTTGTAGTGTCATACAAATGCTTTAGGTAGCTGATTCCTGCCTTAAAAGACAGAAAAGGATGCTTTTCTAACTTTGTAAATCTATTTTTGTTATTTTCAGGATAAACATTTAATGAAACATTAGAAAAACTTGTCATTCCACTTACTGACCACTTTATTCGAAACAGCTACCTTGTGCTTCCATTCACTGGCCACTTTATTAGAAACACCTGCCTTGTGCTTCCACTTACTGGCCACTTTATTCGAAACAGCTACCTTGTACTTCCATTCACTGGCCACTTTATTAGAAACACCTGCCTTGTGCTCCCACTTACTGGCCAATGTGCCTTCAAAAATGTCAACCCATGTCATGTCTTGAGGAGAAATTGTGCCTCCTTCTTTAGTTTGGTGGTGTTATAGACCAGTGGTTATAAAGAATGCAAACATGAGCACACCACAGAGCTCCTGCAGCACCGTAAGAGTGATACCAGTGTGTGGTTAGAAGTGAATGTCACTTCCTTGCAGTTAAACAGCTTTCAGTGCAAGCTTGTAGTGCAGATGGTTTGAAAGGGAAAAAATCACAATCAGCTTAGTTTTATTACACTTAGGATGTGCAGCACTCCTGATCACCAACACAGGTCTGTATGTGTATAAACAAGATTTGCTCATGTATGTTCTACCAGAGATACAATTACTTCCAGTCCAGTATGTATTATTGTACTTATTTATACACTATTAACCAATTGCAATTCATTATGTATCATTACTAATATATTATTAACTTAAAGCAATCCAGTATCTATGGCCTACCTGTCATTATCTATTATCCATCCATCCAACCATCCATCCATTTTCTAAGCAGCTTCTCCGTCAGGGTCGTGGGGGGGTGCTGGAGCCTATCCCAGCAGTCTTCGGGCGGAAGGCAGGATACATCTATTATAGGATATATCTATTATTAATTATTATATACCATTACCTAATTATTAATCCATTGCAACTAATTGTCTATAAACCTATTATCAGATTGTTAACTCACTACAATCCACTGACTATTAACCTGTTAGGAAGTTATTAGTCCATTGGAATTCATTATCTATTCATATATTTATAGATTATTAATCTATTAGGATTGGGTAATGTATTAATTTTCCTTGTTTTTTTTTTTAATAACAGTATGAAGTAGTACATTATAAGCACTGATGTAGTTCCAAACCTTATTATTTACTCCCCATTTTAAAAATGACAGCTAAGCAGCCTGTTTTGACATGATTGCTTTTGTGATGTCACAAGAACGAACCAGCCTACAGCAGTTTAGCTCCACCAATTCACGTTGACGTTATGATGTTAGCCCGGACCAAGAGAACTGAATATGAATGCACCCTCAAATGGACAGTAGCAAAAACAGTTTGTTTGATTCTAAGGAATAAAGAGAGATTTGAAAAATAATCATGTGGAAACTGAATAATTGTTCTTGTACATAATCCTACACATACATCATAAGGACCCCTGGAGAAAAATAAATGAAAGCGACAGAACTGTAGGTTATGGGCCCTTTAAAATGAAATGTTTGTATTTACAGTGTAGAATTAGCACAAAATTTGCTCTGTTTACAGAATTGAGAGTGTCAGTCCAGGCCTCGACCTGCTTCTGTGAAACTGGCCAACAGAATCCTTTGTTCAGTGTGTTTGTCCAGCAGCAGCGTAAATATCAAAGCACTGCTTCCTGTTGACCATGCAAACAGGAAGGATTCTGATTGCTTGTTTCCTGATGGCACTCCTGCTGTTGGCTCTGAATGCAGTGATGCAGTAACAGCGTTAATCCTTCAAAAACAGTGGCAGCTTTAATCCAGCATGTACAGTAACAGCTTTAATCCAGCATGTACAGTAACAGCCTTACCCCGTATGTGCAGTAATGGCTTTAATCCACCATGTACAGTAGCAGTTTTAGTCCAGCATGTATAGTAACAGCTTTAATCCAGCATGTACAGTAACATCTTTAATACAGCATATACAGTAACAGCTTTACCCCCGTATGTGCAGTAGTGGCTTTAATCCAGAATGTACGGTAGCAGTTTTAATCCAGCATGTACAGTAACATCTTTAATCCAGCATGTACAGTAACAGCTTTACCACCGTATGTGCAGTAATGGCTTTAATCCACCATTTACAGTAATACTTTTAGTCCATCATGTACAATAACAGCTTTAATCCAGCATGTATAGTAACAGCTTTAATCCAGCATGTACAGTAACATCTTTAATCCAGCATGTACAGTAACAGCGTTACCCCTGTATGTGCAGTAATGGCTTTAATCCACCATTTACAGTAACAGTTTTAGTCCATCATGTACAATAACAGCTTTAATCCAGCATGTACAGTAACAGCTTTAATCCAGCATGTACAGTAATATCTTTAACCCAGTATGTGCAGTAATGGGTTTAATCCATCATGTACAATAACAGCTTTAATCCATCATGTACAATAACAGCTTTAATCTAGCATGTACAGTAACAGCTTTAACCCTGTATGTGCAATAATGGCTTTAATCCAGCATGTACAGTAACAGCCTTACCCCCTTATGTACAGTAACAGCTTTAATCCATCATGTACAGTAACAGCTTTAATCCAGCATGTACAGTAACAGCCTTACCCTGTATGTACAGTAACAGCTTTAATCCATCATGTACAGTAACAGCTTTAATCCATCATGTACAGTAACAGCTTTAAAATCCAGCATGTACAGTAACAGCTTTAACCCCGTATGTGCAGTAATATCTTTAAAATCCAGCATGTACAGTAACAGCTTTAACCCCGTATGTGCAGTAACAGCTTTAACCCATCATGTACAGTAACAGCTTTAACCCCGTATGTGCAGTAACAGCTTTAACCCATCATGTACAGTAACAGCTTTAACCCCGTATGTGCAGTAACAGCTTTAAAATCCAGCATGTACAGTAACAGCTTTAACCCCATATGTGCAGTAACAGCTTTAACCCATCATGTACAGTAACAGCTTTAACCCATCATGTACAGTAACAGCTTTAACCCATCATGTACAGTAACAGCTTTAACCCTGTATGTGCAGCAATGGCTTTAATCCAGCATGTACAGTAGCAGTTTAATGTATTATATATTAGCAGCTTTAATCCATCACACTTTCACTGATTCTGTTTGTGCTAAAAATGCAATCATCAGCCTCATGTGCTGCTGCCGATGACAATGATTTCAGGATTTTAATGTGGGAGGAGATTTATATAGATTTAGGCCAAATAACAAATAAACAAACATGTAAACAAACAGATAAACCAACAAACACTATGGATTTTCTGTCACTCTCATACTGACAGAGAGAGAGAAAGAAAGAAAGAAAGTAAGTCAGAAAAAAGTGAGTGAGCAAGAGAGAATGAAAGCGAGAGAGAAAGAGAAGTGGGCAGTACAGAGAGACACAAGGAGAGGAAAGAGAAAAAGAGAGTGGGAAAAAGGAAAGGGAAGAGGACAAGCAAGAGATAGGGCAAGAAAAAGAGAGACAAAGGAAGACAAAAGGGAGAAAGAAAAGGATGGGAGAGAGAGAGCAAGCAAGAAAGACAAAAACCGTGTGGGGGGGGCAAGAAAGAGAGACAGAAAATGAGATTAGAAAATAGAGAGAGAAGAGATAAGAGATTGAGAGAGTGATGAAGAGAGAGAGAGAGTGAAATTGATGGTGAAAACAGAGAGTGGATGTTTTATCTAATAAGCTCTGGTTCAGAGCTGATGTGCTGTACAGTGGGAGTAGTTTGTTTCCTCTGGTGGCTCCATTAGAGCTCAGCAGACAAACACACACACACACACACGCACACACAGCAGCTCACAGAGATCACAGCGAAGTGTAATGAGTCCTGTGTTGGCTGTATTTATGGAGTTTCCTCTGATGGTGATTAGGTTATACAGTCTAAAGAGAGCTCAGTTTGGGTTGTTTTTACAAGCATGGCTGAGTCACTATTGACCAGAACACATGCTGAGTTAACCATTAGCAAACTCAGTTAAGCATTCAGCACATATTTTGGTCCATATTCACCAAAATACGGGGTTACCTTTGCCCTATAAATGGGTTATGATAATGCATTATTTAGACTGTGCATTTTTAGGCTAGCACAAACAATAATATCTCTTCTCTCAGAACAAAACTTTGTAAATCTATTTTTGTTATTTTCAGAATAAACATTTAATGAAACATTAGAAAAACTTGTCATTCCACTTACTGACCACTTTATTCGAAACAGCTACCTTGTACTTCCATTCACTGGCCACTTTATTAGAAACACCTGCCTTGTGCTTCCACTAACTGACCACTTTATTAGAAACACCTACCTTGTACTTCCACTTACTGGCCACTTTATTAGAAACACCTGCCTTGTGCTTCCACTTACTGGCCACTTTATTAGAAACACCTACCTTGTACTTCCACTAACTGACCACTTTATTAGAAACACCTACCTTGTACTTCCACTTACTGGCCACTGTATTAGAAACACCTACCTTGTACTTCCATTAACTGGCCACTTTATTAGAAACACCTACCTTGTGCTTCCACTAACTGGCCACTTTATTAGAAACACCCAGCTTGTGCTTCCACTCACTGGCCACTTTATTAGAAACACCCAGCTTGTGCTTCCACTCACTGGCCACTTTATTAGTCACCCACAAAAGATGAGTCTCTAACTGTGCACCAGCAAGGTGGGGCTAGAAGCAAGGGGTTTCTGATAAAGTGGCCAATCAGTATGATCAAAATAATTTGAATATGAAATTTAAGAACATCCAAGAACAGCGCTCACAGTGTGCAGTCTGAAGTGTGCCCTCACAGGATCTACAGACTGCCAAGACATTATTCAGCTGCACACACACATATACAACAGTAGGCTATTGTTATATGCCAGCAAGCTAACAAATGACAATAGACTATGGTGGCCTCCAGACTTTATATAATCAACCATTAGATATAATCAAAGTTTACACTGTAAATATATTATCAGCTTGGTCATTGGTTTCAAGAGCACATACATTTTTGCAACACTAATGTTCACTATTGTTATTATTACTAATGTTGTTGTTATGGTTGATTACATGCAACTTTAGTTGCTTGAAACATACATGAAACTAAGTTACACTTAGCAGCACAATGTACAGCATTTACATTTATGGCATTTGGCTGACGCTCTTATCCAGAGCGACTTACAATTTGATAGGTAGGTAGGCGAAGTTGGTGTTAGGAGTCTTGCCCAAGGACTCTTATCGGTATAGTGTAGGGTGCTTAGCCAGGCAGGGGATTGAACCCCAGTCTACAGCATAGAAGGCAGAGGTGTTAACCACTACACTATCCCGGTCACCAGCATCTTGCAATTCAGCATCCTGCAATTCAATTGAAACTCAGCCCCAACAGTTGCAAGCATTCAAAACAGCCAATCTAAATGTCAATCATTCAACATAATCCCATCAAATGACATAATTTCAAGGGATTGATTTCACTAGACAGCTAATGCTACCAGCTGTTTAAATGACTGCTTGTGACACTGCTTATTGTTCGAGAGCGAGCTATTACTAAATACATTTTTCTTTTCTTGATGCCTCTAACTTTATGGAGAGCTTTGATTCATTTAGACCTCAAAGAATGGAAATTACTGTGTAAGAGGAGGCTGAGCTGTGCTCTGCTATGACCAGATAATATGCAAATATGGAAAAAATATTTCGCCAATGATTTTATGTAGTGAGAACTATTTTATATATATATATATATGTGTGTGTGTGTGTGTGTGTGTGTGTGTATGTATATATATATATATATATATATATATATATATATATATATATATATATATATATAAAATAGTTCTCACTACATAAAATCATTGGCGAAATATTTTTTCCATATTTGCATATTATCTGGTCATAGCAGAGCACAGCTCAGCCTCCTCTTACATATTTATATATATATATATAAAATGCATATATTATATATATTGCATGCGATTGCTTTTGATTTGCTTTGTGTACTGTTGTAGAGACATTATGTTGCATGCAACTCACAACTAGTTGCATGAAGGTTTCACCAGCTAAAGCCAGCCTAAGAGCCGTCAAGTGGATTCCATCTCCTAGTGATCATGTGGATAGTGTTTCTATAGATATATGCAGTTTTCCCTTTGGGTCTTCAGGCTTATGATTGGCTACTTCATGATTCCTCTGACTGTATCCGTCAATCTTGTAGTTCTTCCTCTTTTACCTTTAGCTGTTCCCTGAAGGCCTTTTCCTGTGAATTGCTTCTTCTCTTAGTGTCTTATCTGGGCTTTAAGACTTGATTTTATCATGAAACTGTTTTCTTGCCATCCAAGGTTCTCTCAACGCTAAAGTTCAGACACGTCAATATTTTTCCGGTCCTGCTTTTTATTGTCCAACTTTCACATCCATAAAGAACCACAGGAAAGTCCACAGCCTGACAGATCACTCAATTTTACGACCTTTTCAAGCTCCTTCATCCTTGTTCTGCTATGCTGATCTATGTCATATTTCTAGAAGTTCTGGATCCTTTAATGATAACCTTTGTTATCTTTACAGTTGAACTGAAGTTCTGTCTGTTCATTCTCTTTGTGCTAATAGCAAAGGCCTATGTATCAGCCAAGAAAGACAGAAGGTAATAATACAGATGAACAAATGGATCAGTGACCTCCTTCCCACTCTTATTTCACTCTCTCTTTCTCTCATAAACGAGCAGAAACAGAAGTAGGTCACATTTCGCCTTCATGTGACTCTTTTTGTCCTGAAAGCACAGATATGAACAGTCACGTCTTGTTACATCTTCACATCATGTTCAGTTCTCATTTTGAAAGTGGCTGAATGTAACTGGTGCGCTTTTCCAACGTGGAGCGTATTTGTGTTTCTTATCAGAAAAACTGACTGCATCTGTCACCAAACTGAACTAGCTCCAAGGCCATTGGTCAGAATGTGAAAGGATACATTTGAAAAGCCCTGTTAATTGTCCAGTACTGCACCTCACCATATGGGAAAGGGGTTCTGAAAACTGGGCAGTAACATGGACTACAATCTGGCATTATACATGTATATAGTGGAGCTAATAAGTGTTTCTAATAAAGTGGCCAGTGAGTAAAAGCACAAGGTAGGTGTTTCTAATAAAGTGGCCATTGTGTGGAAGTACAAGGTGTTTCTAATAAAGTGGCCAGTTAGTGGAAGCACAAGATAGCTGTTTCTAATAAAGTGGCCAGTTAGTGGAAATAAAAGGTGTTTCTAATAAAGTGGCCAGTTAGTGGAAGCACAAGATTGGTGTTTCTAATAAAGTGGCCAGTTAGTGGAAGTATACAATGTTTCTAATACAGTGTCAAGTGAGCGGAAGGAAAAGATGGGTGTTTCTGACGAAGTTACAGTTTGTGTAGGTTATCTCCAAAGAAAGAAAAACAACTGAAATGCTTCCAGGCATTTCTGGACTTGGGTCATTATCTCAGTTCCTCTGAAAGTCTTACATAACTTCCCAAACATTTACCTTCTGTTTGAGGGCCTCAAAATGCAGCCATGATCATAATCAAACTGATTTCATCTGCAAAGCAGGAGAACAGCTCACTTATCAACTCACATTGTATTCTTCTCAGTTTTATCTCTGCAAGTAGGAATGTCCGTTCCTGGCCCCTCTGAGTTTGTAGCACGCATTTGTAATGGTGTGGTTTCTGTGAATTGAACAGATACATTTTCTGTATCTTACATACAGTCTACACACCAGAGATCTCAGCAAGTCATCAGTTTACAAGTACAAAACATTTAGTCCAACTAAGACTGTCCCAAGACCGTAAGCCAAAGGCCCACTCCAATTTCACCCCTCGCCCTACCACTTAGCCCAGAGGGGTAGGTCGAAGTTACATGACTCTCCAAACCGAGGTTTTTCAGAGACTCACTCTGAACAGAGTGTTATGGGGAAAAAGAAAGAATGGCAAGATGGCTACACAAGTGACCACACAAATGTGAGAATTTTCTCAGTCAAAAAAATTACAATAACGATGATATTATCTTAGTTTAATGTAATTTCAGTGTATTGCGGTCCTTTCCTTTATAAGTAGCATAAACAATTGCTAGTGATATGCTTTGTCTTGGTACCTAGCTAGCCAAATTTTCTGTTCCACCTTAAATGGTCTAGCAGTTCTGACGCCTGGTTCACCACAATGTAACTTCTGCACCATTTAAGGTGAAACGGGAAAATTTGAACAAGAAGCTGGCAAATATCTGACTTCAGCTTCGTATCACCAAAGAATCTTTTTGCCATCTTTTGAAGGCAGATAATGTCCTAAATGTAACTAAAGCCCAGCAGTGAGGAGCTGAGCTTTACCCTCCTCTGCTGTCACTGCACATGGCAGGGTCGCCTACAGAGCAGCGCTAGTAGCTGTTAATGAAATGATGCTCTTTTTATTTGAGGGTCATTTCAGAGGAAAGATTTTAGCCACTAGATGACACTTGAAGACAAGGGGTAGGGGTAAAAATAAATGGAATTGGGCCTTTTAGGCCCAGTATATTTCAAGGCAATGTCTTTTAAAGTACATTTACAGCATTTGGCTGACGCTCTTATCCAGAACGACTTACAATTTGATCATTTTACATAGGTAGGCCAAGGTGGTGTTAGGAGTCTTGCCCAGGGACCCTTATTGGTGTAGTGTACGGTGCTTGAACCCCAGTCTACAGCGTAGAAGGCAGAGGTGTTAACCACTACACTAACCAACCACAAGTAGGCATCAGTACGTTTTAGCTGCATTTTTGTTGCAGACTAAGTAGCAAACAAATATGGGTATTTGTGCCCCCAACAAAATGTAAAATATGTTGTAATTGTAGTCGAGTTTGTGCTTAATCTAATTTCAATTTAGAACAGAAAAGCTCTTGGAAGCATAGAGTGTATTTGAATATTACTTGTATATAATTAAAGAGTACATAATTTGTGTTTGGTTATTCCTAATAATATATATCAATCAGGCATAACATTATGACCACCTCCTTGTTTCTACACTCACTGTCCATTTTATCAGCTCCACTTACTGTATAGGTGCACTTTGTAGTTCTACAGTCTGTAGTCCATCTGTTTCTCTAATATTTTGTTAGCCCCTTTTACCCTGTTCCCACGGACCCTCACAGAGCAGGTACTATTTTGGTGGTGGACCATTCTCAGCACTGCAGTAACGCTGATGTGGTGGTGGTGTGTTAGTGTGTGCTGTGCTGGTACGAGTGGATCAGACTCAGCAGTGCTGCTGGAGTTTTTAAACACTGTATCCACTCACTGTCCACTCTATTAGACACTCCTACCTTGTCAGTCCACTTTATAGATGTAAAGTCAGAGACGATAGCTCATCTGCTGCTGCACAGTTTGTGTTGGCCATCCTCTAGCCCTTCATCAGTGGTCACAGGATGCTGTTGGCTTGATATTTTTGGTTGGTGGTGTGTTCTCAGTCCAGCAGTGACACTGAGGTGTTTAAACATTAAGTTATTAAGCTTTGCCTGATCGGTGTATCTGTGTATACTCAAGTGTATTTAATAAAAGTATATTTTATTTCTTAGTGATATTGAAATAAGATCTTTTGAGTTCATTTTAGATTGAATATAATTCAATAAGTAGCACTGAAGCGTACCAGTAGTATTAAGGTTATTACAGCCATGTCATTTCCAAAAAAATGGTTCTTTAAAGCAACATTTACTGAAAAGTTCTTCACAGAACCCACAGGTGGATGATCTGTGGTGTTTACCCTGTATTTGTAAGAGCGTAGGTGATGTGTAGGCCGGCACTGTTATTAATGAGTAGTGTTGACCATCCTTGGCCAAACAAGATTAGACAAACTGAGTCATTAGCCGCTCCAGGAGGAAGACAGAGAGACTTTAATGACCCTCAGGTTCTGTCCAGTGAATCTAATCACACTAATGAGCCTCTCAGACATTAACTAATGAATCCAATCACACTAATGACCCTCCTCTCATCATGACCCTCAGTTTCTTTCATTACTCGCTGTTGACCTTGGCTCCTGATTCACGTCCCTCACTCATCCACAGCTTTTCCACCCAAATGGCGGAGTGGAAGGACAAACTGTCTGGACGAGCAGATTCTCTAAACTGCCTGTAAATTCTTAACCCCTTAAAATACCAGGATTCATACAATTCCGTGCAAATTTGCAGAGCTTTTCTTAGGTTATCTAATCTCAATCATGACTGACTGGGATTCACAGACTTATACTCTGACTCACTATCTGACTCACGGACTCACTGACTGACATTCTGGCTCACTGACTGACTCTTTGACTCTCTGGCTGACTCACTGACTCACTACCTTAACACCCTGACAGACTTTCTGACTTACTACCTTACTCTCACTACGTACACTATGTTAGTACAATAATCTGAACAGTCCTTTGATCAGGGTCCGGCATCCCAATCCACTGTAGTTTTTCATTCTTGAAAGCCACATGTAGCTTATCTCTGACATCATAATAATAGAACCTTTGGGCTATATAGAACCCTTTTCAAAAAAGTTCTATGAACCAACTACAGCACATTCTCCATTAATCTGAAGAATCCTTTCATGATGCAAAGAACACTTTAATCATGTAAAGCCTTCTTTGAGTGTTTATGGTTCTGTGTAGAACCATTTTCTTGGCTAAAGAACCTTTGAAGAGCCATCATTTTTAACAGTGTATTTATTCCGTTTGAGGAACAGAAATGAGCAGCACCTCGGAAAAAATGACTGTGATGCCTGTAAATGTGTTTCTATGCATATGCACGAAATGAAGCTCAAGTTTTGCAGCAGCAGCCTCTGTGGAGCCCAGTCCAGCCCAGTCCAGTCAAGTCCAGTCTAGATAGATAGATAGATAGATAGATAGATAGATAGATAGATAGATAGATAGATAGAACCTGAGATAATATATAGAGGGAGAGAGAAAGAGAGAGAGAAACAGAGAGAGGGAGGGATGCTGGTTTGGTGCGTGAGAAGGACAATAGGATGGGAGTGGCTAACACAACAGGGGAAGATGAGTACGAGAGAGAGAGAGGAACAGGAAAGGAAGAGTGAGAGGGAGAGGTCTACTCATCACTTAGTGACTCATCAACATCTTCTGATCTGGCGAGGTGCTGATTGTCTGGAATCTCTGACCAGGTCAACGTTTAAAGGGAAAAACCCAATGTGCCCAGTTTCTCCCCCTCACCCTGAATGCAGTCGGTCAGCCCAGATACAGTCGGTGGCTGAAGTTTGCTTCTTTTGTTTTACTCTGGAGCTAAAAGGCTAATGTAGCTAACATGTAATGGAACCTTATACCCCACCAATTAGCATTATGCTAACTGCAGGCCTAAATCATCTCACACACTCGCCTCAACAGACCCAATGATGCGGATTCTGACACTGCATCACACACACACACACACACACAAATGAATCAGTCTGTGAAAGGACTAGTAGCTGCAAAACACCAGTCAACTTTTAGTTTATGTTTTTGTTTTACTTCCACTTTAGTGTATTTTTGGCTTCTTCATCACAGGTTCGGCTAAAACCTGTAACCAAAGCCTCTTATTTAGATTAACTCTGTGCTGCCCTGAAGGCAGAACTGAATATATCTATCTGTTTAGAGTTGCATGCAAACATTTCAACATCCCCAGTCAAATGACATGCTTTGTATTTTCTAAGTGAAAATAAGTTAATCCGTTCTCTTAAATATTAAAAAAAAATTAAATAGGGCATTCTGCTTAGAGTTTAACATATCGGAAAAATAAAATGTAAAATATAAAACTTTTGCAACTTTTGTTCAAATGTTTGAAATCACAGAAGTTAAACTTTGTCCCCTAGTCGCTGCATTTGGTTTATTGCCCAAGGATTCCACTTTCTCAGCTGCATATTCTGATGTCCTTGCTTTTTGCACCCTTATAGCTAGACATCTTGTGTTGATTCAGTGAAAATGTTCCACTCCACCTTCACCTGAATGCTGGCTTAAGGAGGTTGCCTCGTTCCTCTACTTGGAATAAATCAGACACACAATTAAAGGTGATACACATAAATTTTTTCATGGGCCCCCTTTTTTGATGTTCCCAGTTTATCACAGTAATTACATAATTACAGTATTTTTTTGTAATTTTTTATATTTATGCATTTATGTATATATATATATATATATATATATATATATATATATATATATATATATATATAATGCGCTGTTGTCAGGTTAAAACCTTGTATCTCCAAAATAGTAACTTTACAGGAGTAGGAAAAAACATACTTTACTTTTAATGTAGTCAGTGGGACCAGAGTGATTTCCAAGTCATTTTGGGTCATTTCTTTCAGTCCATTCTCAGTCTGCACATGCGCGAGAACAGACAGCGGTACCAGATATAAGCGACCAGCGTTGCTGTGAGATGCAGCAAAACAATTTAGGAGCGACGCTGAAACCAAATTCTTGACAAAATGCAGGAATTAAATATTCTTCATCTTCTACATGTTGTTTGTTCATATTTTCAGGTATGCACAATGTTTAAAAATAAGCTGTGGTATGAAGTTTTATGTTACATTTAAGTCACGTCTTCTTCTGTGAGTTTATTGGCTGGTTGTAAAGCAGGAATCTGCTTACTGTCCGACTCAAGTAGACCTGGAGTTTCCCATTATCTGATTACCCAAGTGTATGTAAACGTGTTGATCAGATTCCTGAGAAAATTGGATTTTCTGTAGTTATCAGATCATTTAAGTGCATGTAAACGCACTCAGTGTTAAATCAGTTTGCTTATAGACCAACATAGTTGATTCTAATATGTTAATGCTCTTCCAGTATTTCCCTTTTCTTTAGTGTGTTATGCATTTGTGTGCATGTAAATGTCTCTAAACCACTTCTAAAAGCTCCATCACAGAAAGTTATCTCTGAAAGTTGGTGTCTTAGACATTGGTTTATGACAGTTTTGTGACCTAAAACATATATTTTTAACATTTATTCCCAACAGAGAGCACATGTATGGTGTTGTGAGGCAAAACAGTCCCAAAAACACTCCAAAAATATTAATATTAAAATAGTAATTAAAACGTCTATATGTGTGTTGTAGTCATGGTGACCCCTGCTTCCTATCACCACCACTGCAACGAAATCTGAACCATTTCACACCAAACCACTCTGAATCATTCTGTTTACGTCTCAGTGAATGAATCACACAGAAATAGCAAATTGGTGGATGTGACTCTGTAATAAAGATGATAACTAAAGTGTCATTTGCAGTTTCTGAACAAGCATTTGAAATTGCAATTTTGTAGAGAATTCAGAGCTACTCTTCATTTTTTGGTCATTATAGTCACAGCAGTGTTTTTTTATACTATTAATTCTCATGGTGTTAAATTGAGAGGCCTCCATTTCACACCATGAAAAGTTGCAAAAGCATTGAGTCATTTAGGTAACGAGACAGGTATTGATACTGAAGCCTCTCTATTCATTCTTCAGGCCTGTGCCATTTAGACAGACAAAGGAAATATGAGAGTGTGTGTATCGGGTTTCTCTGAGAAAGAGAGTTTGTGGTCAGTTTGTTTCTTTTTTCATGACCTGAAACACACAACGCACATTCAATAATGAAATAACGCATGAAATTGCTCTCGCTGGGGAGGGGCTTTTGACTTAGCTTGGGTTTATTTCCCCAGACTGTGATGTAATAAGAAGTACATGTCGCTGTTGTCGTAAGAAAACCTTGCGATGGTAACTTTACTTTACTTTTAATGTAAGTCAATTTAACCAAACTTTTTTCCAAGTCATTTTGGGTCGTTTCTTTTGGTCCATTCGTCATGAAATTTACACACAATGTAAAGGACAACAAGTATTTTCAAATTATGTGAAAAACTGAAGAATTACAAGATACAGGAGACACAAGGTTTTCTTCCGACAACAGCGAGAGGAGGTTCATTTTGTTATCAGAGTACTTCTCCTGCTAGATTGACAAAAAGAGAAAACAGCCCTGCATGTTTGTGGTCTATAGGCTTATAGAGTAGTTTCAATGCTCCTATCAGCCAGAACAATGGTCCTTTTGAAGGAACTTTGGACTAATGATGACTGACACACTTTACAGTCATCTGGGAGCAAAACCTGTTTATCCATACATGTTTTCCTATGTGTTGCCTTAGTTTTAATAGACAATAATCTAAAACATTCATTTAAAATAAAAGCATCTGTACATGTGTTCAAACCAGCGTAACATTGTCAGATATAGCACAGCTTTAGGTTTTCAAAACCTAATTAAAACAACTCAGACATGGAGCATTCAGTAGGTCCCACAGCAAAAAAAATCTATTTAAAAAAACAGTGAAGTATTGGAGGGGAAACCATGTCACAAAGGTTGCAGGGCTTACAAAGTTGCTTTAAATATTAGGTACAGCTCCAAATGTTGGTATGGTATTTACATTTACACATCTGACCTAAGATTTAAACACTGTTCCCTTATAATTCTCAGATTTTTTCTGTTTTCATCCAGTTTCATAGTCACTCTGCGTCTGTAAAACAGCCCATCACGAAACCAATTTTCAACATTTGAGAAACCAATTTTAATATAAAACAATGTTTTAGGAGACTTAGGAATTAGTATAAAACAGATTAATGTTTACTTTTTATATCATTAATGTTATACTACATTAAAAAATATGTCTTTTATTTAAAATTCATTTGTCAGAGACTGTGGTGGTGTTATCAGGACTCTTAATACATTTTAACAGTGTTTTTAGCTCTGTTAAACCACTTCTTTGGGTCGAGGTTCATCAGTGAGGAAGTATCTCAAGGTGTTACAAGGCGAGTCATACCTGCTCACTGTATTTAATTCATTTGTTAATAATTAGGTTTATCAGGGAGCTCATAACTTCTGTGTGTCACCGGTGCTATGCGCTTCAATGGCTTGGTAATTCAAATTTTGTCAAAATAATAGCTATATATCCTTTTGTGTTACTGATTTTAAATAGCTGCACAAGGTCACCTGACAGCCAACGAGTCAGCCAGTTTAGAAAATCCTCAATTTTATCCAGAATGTCACTGCAGTCACCGTCACTGGTGTTACACCATGTTAATACAACACCACTGACTGTACAATAGGTTTGGAATTAAGCTCTCCTTTTTGCATATATGATAATAGGAGGTGTTGATGGATATATTAAGATCATTGAGTTTTGGGATGAAAGAAACTGATTGTTTTTTAAATGTATCCACCTAAATTCCCACTCCAAATGGAGAATGACCCAAGTACAAGCGTTGTTGTGATCTATTTAAACCCAAATCATTAATAGAATAATAAGCTAAATATATACAAAATCATCATTTAAAGGGTACTTTCTATTTGAAGATATCTGCCCCAAATCCTAACCCCAATATTTACCCTCTTTTTTTTGTATTTTTTTCAATGCTATATTTTGAATACCACTTTATTTCTTTTAAAGTAAAGTTAAAGGATTTCGATTTGAAATGATCCTGCATATCCAAGTATTAGTCACACCCCTGTATTTTAGAGCAGGACGTGTGGCTGCATCCCTGTCCCTCATGGCCACATGTCGAGCAGTTACATCTCATTGTTTTGAAGCAAATGTGTCCCAAAGTCTGAAAACCAGCGTGGAAGAACTGAAGACCTGTCGCACATCCTCTTGAATTAAGTCCTTTTTTCGCGTCTTAATTAAAAACATGATGATTTTATGTGTTTTCCAGCTGTTCAAAGCTGAGTTTGCTATGTACTTTGAAAAGGGTTCTATGTAGAATCAAAAAGGATTCTGCTATTTTTATGATGCCAAGGTTGTATCAATAGAAGAACCCTGTTTTGGTGCACTGTAGAACCCTTTTCGTTAAGATTATCTATAGAACCATGTATAACACATTCTCCATCAATCTGAAGAACCCTTGCAAAGAACCCTTTAATCATGCAAGGAGGCCTTGAGTGTTCCTTTAGTTCCTTGAGTTTCTTTATTAAAGAACCCTTGAAAAGCCATCATTTTTTAGTGTGTACACCAAAAGGTAGTAAACTGGCTCTGGGTCCCACCCCTTGTCACTGGGGTAGATCCTTCAAGGGCACATAGCAGCACCTTTAATCAGGAAACATAATTGTACCAAAATCCACTGAAAGTTGTATTGACTCCACACACCCCATCACGTCTCCAGGCTTTTTATTTTACAGTTCTGATTTAAAACGTTAGTTTATGAAAAGGTACAAATATGTACTTTTCACCTGGAAAAAGTTATTTAAGGATCACAGTTGGACCTTAAAACCACTGTTGTACCCTTGAGGGAACTTCTACATTGTTTTAACCTTGATGAACAAAAAAATGTACTTGCACAGAAGCTTTATGTTTGAAGAACCTTTACATTAAATTGGTACAGAAGAACGGACTGCAGTCATTTTCCACAGTTGATTTCCACAGTTTATGCTGCAGCAAAAAAAGTTTGAATTTTGGGCGTTGAGCTGTAAACAAAAGAATGCAGTACATAAATGAAAGAGACATCAGGGGCCTTATAAGAAAAGAGTTCTCGCCAGGGTCGAAGCCAAGGGTGGCTCAGCTATGAACAGTGAGACAGTCAACCAACGTCACTCAGCCATCATTAATAAAGCAAGTTGTTGTATGGTGAAATCTGCCATCAGGGCAGCTACCAGACAGATATTAGAGTCTGATGACGCTGCAACATCTTGCTGTGGTTGGCTAATTCACTCAGTAAACAGGTGAGCGAATGTGCGCTGCTCTGTGAGCTGCATTTTGAAGTGGACATGGTAAAATGTGTTAACCATCAATATATTCTAACGTATATAACTATAATCTACATATCTTGATTTTAATTTCATTTTACTATTACTAAGCAATGTTATATCAACACAGTTCTGCCTTTCAGTTTAGTTGCGCTGATATTCAGGTGGAAATCCATCCATCCATTTTCTAAGCCACTTCACCCTCAGGGTCGTGGGGGGGTGCTGGAGCCTATCCCAGCAGTCATCGGGTGGAAGGGAGGATACACCCTGGACAGGTCGCCAGTCCATCCCAGGGCAGCAGGTGGAAATGATGGACAGATTTGTGTGTATATATATACAGAGGAAAATGAGCGCAACAGTTTACGTCATTTTAATGCAGTAACGCTCTTTTATTTGTGGGTGCTACCCTGATGAACTCTCTGGTTCTTACCTGGCCACCCTGTTCTAAAGGTTCTAGCTACATCCTGTCAGAATATGTTAGCATATGTTGTGCTTTGGATGCTATTACGCCGGTCAACCAGCATGATCATGACGGGGTGACCAGCTAAACCAGCACTAAGCCAGAACCAGACCACGCTCTTTAAAAAGATTGTTCTTGAAGGGTTATTCGGCAAAGAATATGGTTCTATGCAGAGCTCCGGACACTCAAAGAACCCTCTGCATGATTAAATGGTTCTTTGCATCATGACAAGGCTTTTCAGATTGATGGGGAACGTTTTACATAGGGTTCTATATACAGTCTTAAATAAGATGGTTCTTTAAGAGCCTTCTTTTGTTACAAGCACGACACTGCAACAATAGCAGAACCCTTTTGGGTGCTATATAGAGCCCTTTTCAAAAAGGTTCTATATGGAACAATCTACAGCACATTTTAAGAACTCTTTCATGATACAAGGGGTTCTTCCGGTGTTCATGGTTCTATATAGAACTATATCTTTTCTATTTGTTGTCTGTACTAAAGTGCAGGAGCTAATTCAATCCACAAAGGTTATTTTTGGTGGGATATTACGTTTACATTGAGCCAGCCCCGCCCACAGCGCCCGTGCATCTATAGTGGATAAAATAAAAGTAGCATTCAATTTGCATGCTGCTTCGTGATTGGCTGTTGTGAGCACCGAGTCCTCGGTCCCTCTATACCTCGTTTTCAGTTAGTCACTTGGCGAACCGAGGCAAGGAAGGAGAACAGATTGTACAGCGGAGAGAAATGAGGGATATTCGCTCCGGCTTTTAAAGGTATTTAACTCTTTAAACTGTGTCTTGAGTGGAAGTCAAGGTTATATGCCGGAGTTCATACGTTTGGGGACATTATTTCTCGTCATAAAGTTCAGCTGGCGCCAAGTTAGACGTTGTTTTCATACTTGTTTTTTGAAGTTATGCTAAGCTAACGTTAATCAAACATCTGATACGGGCTGACGTTGGAATCACCCTCCGACAGTATTCGTCCTTTCATCCATCGTCTTTTCAGTTTTTTCCTTGTATACGTTTGACAGAAGCCACTTTGGTGGTTTAAAAAGGCTTAGAGGAAAAGTTAGATCACATTTTGAGATATGGTTGCTTGTTGGAATACACTCTCGACTTGTTCTACCGGAGTGGTTTCCTATTCGCCAGCGTCTTGTTCGATTTTTTTCGTTCTACCTTAAATGGTGAAGCAGTTACGGTCGGACACCTGAGGCGCCACAGTGTAACTGTTGCACTGCTTAAGGTGGAACGGGAGAGTTCGAATAAGAAGCCCAGCAATTTTCGTTTCTTACGTTAAGCGATGTTGATATAACATACCTGTGCTAGCGTATTCACCCCAAGTGTGGCTTAAATCTCGTCATGAAGAACAGATTACATATGTTGTAAATTCACTCTGTGTGTTAATCTAACTAGTTCATTCTGGGAGCCGACCTTTCAGCCACCTCTGTAAAGAGTAACTTATTTCAACTGTTATATTGGGAGAGAGGTCCTTTTGTCGATCTTAAAGGGGAGCTCCACCAATCTTCCATAATTAAATGGTTATGATGTAAAATGCTTCGTTCTAGAGAAACATAGTCAGAATTGTTCCCAGTGGTGGTGATAGGAACCAGACGTCCACCTCTAAAAGCTCCCTCTCAGAAAGTTTTTACGTTATTAAATGCTTATGAATACCCAGCCTGATGTCTAAGACATTGCTTTACAATAGAGTTTTAACCTAAAACGTCTTATTAAACCATTTGTTTTCACCCGTTCACGGTAGAGGGATACATGCAGGGCGTTTTGAGACAAAGTAGACATTGTTTTTTTTCTTTTATGTTTTTCACTATTTTAACATCAGCATACATTAACATCACATAGTTTTGGATAGTATATAAAAAGGTAGGGCTGAACGATTCACTGATAATATCTAATTGTGATTTTTCTGACTAACATTGTGGCTGCAATTTAAGTTGTGACTATTATCTATAAGATAAAAGGGTTTTGTTTGGCCAAGAAGTTCAGAATATCCACTTTTTCTGGCTTGAGGCTTGACCCTTGAATGTAGTGTGCCCAATTTCCAGTAAGTTGTGGTTGTGATGTCACAACATATGGAGGTTTGGTTGCCTTTGTTTAACTTATCTGTAGGCTGTTCACAAACGCTGTGTTATTAGATTCAGTTTCTACTCTTTAAATTTCATATGTTTTTCACTCTTTTAAACTGCAATTGCAATTTAAAATGATTAATCTTTCAGTCCTATAAAGTGGCTATATGTGTGTTGTAGTCATGGTGACCCTTGGTTTCTATCACCACCACTGTAAAGAAATCTGTGTCTCTACAATAAATAATATCAGTCCAAACCACTCTGAATTGCTCTGTTTTACATTGCAATGACAAATTATTGAATAGAATAGAATAGAAAAATCATATAGAAGTAGAAAAGTCACCTTTAATGCTAGGTGAGTTGCAATGGAGGGAGTTTGCTAACATAGTTCTAGCCTCCTTTTCCTCTAAAACTGTCGGTTAGTGCTTTTTTATTTCTCTGATCTCTGATTTATTCTCCTCTATTGCCATAACTGGTGCTCCTTAACATAAGTCCTCTACTGACAGGATGTCCAGTCCAGTCCACGTAGGGCCAGCGTGGCTGCAAGTTTTCATTACAGACAAGCAGGAACACACCTGATTCCAGTCTTTTAATCAGGTTAGTCTTGGTCTTCAATAGCTGACCATGTGTGCTCCTGCTTTGCTGGAATGAAAACTTAGTCACACTGGCTCTTTACACAATTGGACTCCCCTGCTTTACAGTAATTCACTTAGCTTGTGTCCTCTGAGATCTTGAGCACTAGTGTAGTACTTGTTCGCATGTTTTGTGGTAATTGTCTTTTCAGTCATCTGCTCTTCGAGCACCTTTATGATAAAGAATTATGGTAATACTTAATTTTTTTTAACCTTAAACAAAGTCACCTGGCCTAATTCTTGGAATAAATGAAGTCTTTTCCAAAGAAAACTTGTCCAGGAATGTAACTTGTGCTGCTGATAGTTTAATAGTAAACTATGATGTACAAGACAGGCAAACAAGCTTTTGGTTTCACTCATTCAGTTAAGCTACTTTCAGTGTCTTGCACATCCGGTATGTTTCTGTTTCTTGGTAACTAACCTGTCTGGGGAATTGGGTTAGGGTATTTTTTGGCACAGTGTCTGGGAGTTTTTTTTGTTCTCAGCACCATTTGTTCTACAGAACAGTCCTTTTTGTGAAGTTAACACTTAGTGACAAAGTTTAACATGTTTTTCAAATGATAAAAGCATTTGTGGGTTGATTTGTGTAACTGAAAAGGCTGTGTAAATGCCCCCTCCACCTGCCCTTTTAGCCAAAAAGGTGGGAGAGCCAGCACAGAAAGTGAACGTTTTCGGGCTGATACGGCAGAAAAGGGGAAACACCTCAAAAAGGTTGCAATACAGTCACACCATGACCCATGTGCTCTGGATCAGCCGTCTTTTGTTTCATTTCTCCACCACTAACTCAAGGTTTCTTTTCTTTGGGTGCTTTCATTTGTAACCTTCTTTCTCAGGAAACATGAGTGATCCCTGGACTTGGCTGCTCACCTCAGTAGTCATTTTGTCTTGGAGAAAGCGAACAGGGAGCTGAATGTAGTGAAGTTTGACAAAACCTTGTATCTTGGAAACTTAACTTAAAAGTTAACTCATCCCTATACGTCCCTACCAATTACGTTTGCAATCGAGTAATCTACCGATTATTTCTGACATAGTCAGTCCAGAAACTTAAAATAGACTGAACTCTACAGTAGCAAATGATTTTATATTTTTTTAAAGACTCCAGAATATTTTCTAGATTTTAATAGTGACCTTAAAATTTAAGTTTAATCGATTAATCGTGATGCCCCTACATTCTTAAAAAAGACAGTTCTTCAAGGGTTCTTTAGTAAAGACAGTGGTTCTATATTCTATATGAATATGTTGTATTCTATGTAGAACCATGTTGAAAATGGTTCTGTATAGCACTAAAAAGGGTTCTGCTATTGTTACACTGTCAAACTTTATACAATAGAACACTTTATGGTGCTATATAGAACCCTGCGAAGAACCATTTAATCATGCAAATGGTTCTTTGAGTGTTCATGGTTCTATATATAAACTATTGTCTTCTACTAAAGAGCCCTTGAAGAACTATATGTAAGAGGATAGGGTTTAATCAATGAATCAAAACAGTCCTGGCCTGAAATATCTGGAACGTGGAGTGTTCGGTCCAGTTGTACTCTGACGTAGAAAGTGATGTCACACTTCCAGCCACCAAATTCCTCATGGCACCAGTGAGGCCTGGGGCCGGTCTTACTTTGCACTAGTATGGAAAATATCTCTGTGGTCTAGCCCACGTAATATACACACATGCACGACCTTTGGAGGTCTCTCCGGGGGCTGACACATTCTGAGAACTGAAGTGAGTAGTGTCAGTTTATTTCAGGGTTATTTACGTGTTCACATTCACTCAGTTATGAAGGCTGCAAATAGGTGCAGTCATGTTTCACCCTTAGTTAAACCCACTTAGACAGCAGAAATGATGATTGAATCAGAAACGCTTTGCCAGGATCGCACAAAAGTAAATAACCTGCCTGGTTTGTATGGTGGGTCATTAACTGATTTAACAGAGTGAATGAATCTGAATCATTCCAGATATATCTATGACAGAAATTATTGAGGGACGATGTGATTATGATTAACCACCAGAGATGGCACTGATCTGATATCAGTACTTGATATCAGAGTATCAAGGCTACATTTACACAGCAGGTAAATTTGGCCCAAACCTGAGGATTGATCCAATCCTGTAACAAATCTGTCCTGAAATTGCAGTGATGTTATCTCTGTATTTCTTTATGTGGTGTAGTATTGTTTTTTTTTTTTTGTCAAAGCAATTTTGACTCCCAGAGTCCAGTTTCAGTTGGACTCTGCAGGGTATGCACCTAGTGATCACTAACCATGCCTGATCTTGGAACTCAAACATGACTTTTTAGTATATTTAAGCAAATTCAGGGCAATAACTGGTCATTTGACATCATACCAATTGAAGAACCCTTTCTGGTGCTATATAGAACCCTTTTTCCAAAAGGTTCCATGTAGAACCATATACAGCACATTCTCCATTAAGCTGAGGAGTTCTTTTATGATACATAGAACCCTTTAATCATGCAGAGGGTTCTTTGAGTGCTCATGGTGCTGTGTAAAACTATTTATAGCCATGTATATGAATCTGAAGAACCATTTTACCATGCAGAGAACCATTTAAGCATGCAAATGCTTGTATGTAGACCCCATGGTTCTAAACTGACCCATTGCCTCTACTAAAGAACCCAGTTTTAAGTTTGTGGTGTGCTGTTATCTGTAAGCAGTTTTTTAAGGAAAGTAGTCATAGTACACTCAGACACAGCACACTCTACTTGTGGTTTGTGATGTTCTGTGGAAACATTGGAAACTGATCTCTCTTCTCGCAACGTAGATTCCCATGATTCGCTCAGCCTCTGTGCTGTTTATAACCACAAATGCTTGGCTGTGAATCAGCAGACATACTGCTAAGGGAAGGCGATATGCCAAATATAAGATGATGATATACAATATGTATACAGTGTTCTGAGGTTTTGGGGACTGCATGCATTTTAGGCATAAGTATCAAAAATAAACCTTTGGAAAGAACAAGAGGAAAAGTCGACAAAACAAACAACTGACAAAAATGTCTAAAATATAATAATGGCATTTTGGGCTGACACCCATTCAGTTAGAGTTTATGCAGTTACTGTGCGCTTATTGTTCAGAGCCTCTCTGTTCGGCCTCAATCTGTTTTTTTATGACCCATGCAGTTGTACTGGTCATAGAATTTATTCCAATAATGACATCTTCTCTTTAAATTACACATTTAAGGCTTTGCATAGTTTTTCAGTTCTGATACCGGTACCGATACCTTGATTTCAGTGCTGATTCCTGAATGAGACCTTTTTATTTGACATGTCACTTTATGTTACACATTAAAAGTGGATGTGGGCTTAAAACAGAAATGAATGCGAAATGAAATTTAGGCAGCCAGTCAGCAGACTAGACTTTGAACAACTATGCTTAGTGGCTCATAGATGCTGATAAGACTGACTGTGTAGATGTTGAGTTCACTCACTACTGTAAAGGTGCTGAATTTAGTTACCCAGCCCCTAGTTATCATAGTTGTCATTAATATGCTTTATACACTGCTCAAAAAAATAAAGGGAACACTTAAACAACACAATATAACTCCAAGTAAATCAAACTTCTGTGAAATCAAACTGTCCTCTTAGGAAGCAACACTGATTGACAATCAATTTCACATGCTGTTGTGACGCCGTGGAGAGCGATCTGCTGCCTGCAACATCCTTCAGCATGACCGGTTTGGCAGTGGGTCAGTAATGGTGTGGGGTGGCATTTCTTTGGAGGGCTGCACAGCCCTCCATGTGCTCGCCAGAGGTAGCCTGACTGCCATTAGGTACCGAGATGAGATCCTCAGACCCCTTGTGAGACCATATGCTGGTGCGGTTGGCCCTGCGTTCCTCCTAATGCAGGACAATGCTAGACCTCATGTGGCTGGAGTGTGTGTCAGCAGTTCCTGCAGGATGAAGGCATTGAAGCTATGGACCGGCCCGCCCGTTCCCCAGACCTGAATCCGATTGAGAACATCTGGGACATCATGTCTCGCTCCATCCACCAACGCCACGTTGCACCACAGACTGTCCAGGAGTTGGCGGATGCTTTAGTCCAGGTCTGGGAGGAGATCCCTCAGGAGACCATCCGCCACCTCATCAGGAGCATGCCCAGGCATTGTAGGGAGGTCATACAGGCACGTGGAGGCCACACACAATACTGAGCCTAATTTTGACTTGTTTTAAGGACATTACATCAAAGTTGGATCAGCCTGTCATGTGTTTTTCCACTTTAATTTTGTGCGTGACTCCAAATCCAGGCACATTCAACTTTGTACTCAATGTATTCAATGAGAATATTTCATTCATTCAGATCTAGGATGTGTTACTTGAGTGTTCCCTTTTATTTTTTGAGCAGTGTACTTTTCTCTAGTGGTGTGATTTGCAGTTTATAATCGTCCCTTAAGAGCAGTCAATCCAAATCGCACAACCTGAACTGCATTCTTCCTGGATTGTTACATCTGATAAAAGCATGTTTTCGTCATGTCCATATCTTGCCATTGACCACCAAGTAAAAACAATCCACCAGGGTTCAAGGTTACCTTTTCCCCCAACTTGCCCAGTCAGCCAAGCGACCTGAAAGTTCATGTTCCCAAATATCTACTGTTCCAAGTCTTTGTATTTTAAAATTATATACACACATAAAAAGGACACCATGCTTATATAAATAAGGTCACCAAGGAAAACCTAGTAATTGAAACAAAACTGCTCAAAAATCTACCATTGAATTATATTTCTATTTAATTATAAATACAATCACATTAAAGTTATGAATAATCTGAACATTGGCATTTTCATGCATAAGTTAGCAAATATTACCTTCTGCAAGCGACATCAGTGCAATACTGGCTACCAAGTTCCCGTCCATTTTTAAAGTGAAGGTCAATCTCATGTGGAAAGCTTTTCCTTTTTTGACCAGGTGATATGCTGTTGTGACTAACTTGGTCAACTTGTAATCTGCTTCACTGTTCATCCGTCGTATTTCCAGCGGTCCAGACATGCTAACTGCTTTTTTTTCACTGCTATACATGCAGTGTGAGAGACTTGTCATTAGAGCTGAAAGATTAATTGTTTTTATATCGAAATCACAATTTGAAAGCATGCAGTTTTCATATTGCCAGAGCTGCCATTTTTTATATTACAGTCTTACAGTCTGTTGTTAAGAACATTTAATACAGTGCAAGTTTTATGTGCAAATGTTGAAATGCAAGTTTTAAGTAGGGAAATTTTACCTTATAACATGGAGCTTGTGAACTGCTATGACATCACAACCACAAATAACTGGCAGGCTGGTGCACTGCATGTTATTAGTCACAGTTCTCAAGCCACAAAAAGTATACACTGGTATTCTTAGCCAAAAAAAAGACTCGTATCTTAATTTATACCTCAATTATAAACAATTGCAATCAGAATCGCAGTGCTCAGGTGCTTAGGATTAGATATTTTGTCAGAATCCTTCAGTCCTAGTTGAGTAACTGTTTTCTAAAATTTGTAATTCCGACAAAAAAGAACCACTTTTGTCTGCCTTATTCCCTACAAAGTTTACAGATCCTCTCAGGTACAGAGGGGTCAGAATCAACCCATGAGGAAATGAAGCTGCTGACTTGCTTTGCTTTGTATTTGTGCTTTGCTGACAATTACTGCTTGTCATTTGGCAGCATATAATACCGTTGGTTGTTTTACGCGATCCATTTTTGCATGGCGAGAGTTTAAATATTCAAATGAATTGAGCCTCAGTTACCTTGTTATTTACCAACCGCATGAACTGTCCCAACCAGGCATGTGATTTTTGCTGCTCTCCTGATGTCACATTTTAATTACCCTGGCCTATTCTTTTCTTTCTTTCTTTCTTTCTTTCTTTCTTTCTTTCTTTCTTTCTTTCTTTCTTTCTTTCTTTCTTTCTTTCTTTCTTTCTTTCTTTCTTTCTTTCTTTCTTTCTTTCTTTCTTTCTTTCTTTCTTTCTTTCTTTTTCTTTTTTTCTTTTTTTCTTTCTTTCTTTCTTTCTTTCTTTCCAGAAGGAATCAGCAATATTAAAAACAGAAGCAACGCTTTATTTACGTAACGTTTATTTACTTCACTTCGCAAAATTGTTTAAGCTCTATAAAAGCTTTTCAACCTTAAAATCTCTCTGTTTAACTGTGAAGATCTATGATTGCCACAGTAGTGATGTTATTGGTGTTTTGTTGCTCAATTGTCTTTTTTTTTTTTTTTTTTTTTTTTTTTTTTTTTTTTGTGCCTTATTTTAAGCATGTCTTGTATTGGCACTGCTTCCTCCAGTGCCACTCAAGTGGGGCATGCTGGTACCTCTGCAGGGTTACATGTGTGGTCACACATGCTCGTGGAATGGAGATCAAGTCCCAGCTCTTCGCCTGAGGTCCCTGCATAGCTCAGATAGCAATCCTTATAGAGATTCCTAGCAGTATTTCATGCAGTGCTGCAGGCAGGCTAACTAGGACAAACCCTTGCGGTGGATTATATTGGAAAATCTCCTGTATGCTGGCCTATGTACATGTGTGGAGTCGCAAAAAATGTGGAAAGTCGTTCCTTGCTGGCCACCGCTTCCAGTTTTCTGCATTCCAACTTGTTTAAAAGTAATCAAGCATGTCTGTGTGTACAGCATTCCTGCAGTGGGCTACCTGAGAAAGATCTGTGGTCAGAATTGAGTGCAGGTTGTGACAAAGAACCCCCCCCCACACACCCCTCAACCCCCCATTTGCTTTGAGTGTAACATTTATGAAAATGCTCAGTTGTGGTTTTGATCTCAGCAGTGTGATCCGAGGGGAATAGCCCCCTCTTTGGTGGTTGACGTCCTCCTGCCGTCCTCCTGCGGGTTTCTTTGGGGCCCAACAGAATAAGTGCATAGCACATGCTAGTTCACCCAAATAGGTAGGTTCATTTTTGGATTAAAGTTAAGGATTTTGCCTATAGCTAGAATGCATAGATATGACTGGCCGGTGCATCTAAATATAACGGGAAACGGCACGATGAAACCTTTTTCCGCGCTTGATGTTGAGTATCAGCTGATACGGTTTCTTATTTATAAACTTCGAAGCTACAAACTGTTTTCATTTGAAGCATTTTAACTAAGATCACATCAAGAGCATCTAAAAGTTGTCTGTCATCATCAAACTACTCCAACACTTTACTACACTGCAAGAATAACTACGCTGTTTACAACCTTAGGATTGATCTGTTACAGGATAGCGGCTCCATACCAACCTGTGCTGTTGTGTTGTCTACGAAAAGCTGATAGAGAGCAGGCAGGAAGTATGTGGCCAGTAGCTAGAGCAGAAAGCTGGCATTATCTGTGGTGAGCACTCGCACCAGTCATGAAAAGTCTTTACATGTTTGAATGAATCAAGAGACCAAGAAGGTAAATCATTTTGTTCAGAGTAATTCAGGCTGATCCATAACCATGTCACATCACTGATTCACCTGTGTGATTTAATACGTAGCCAGGCATAATGCAGAGATCACAGGAAGAAGCAGCACAGTTTCTGTATAATTTCTCTGAACTCTATGCTCAGAAGGCTTGCCTGTCTTTGCTATGATTCCTCGTAGGTTGTGTTCATTAGAAACAGAAGCAACACTTTGAGATGATTGAAATGTCATGCTTTGTGTTCGTCACGTGGAAAACTATGCGGCACTGACAAAGCAGAAGTGGTGGAGTGAGCGTTTGGTGATTTCCGACATCACTCTGTTTCATGAGTATATTGTTGTTTTTAAAACATGATGGTTTGTGTTCAGACAAATACCTCCATATGTTGACTAATCTTTTACTAAAAGGTACTACAGTTTAATTAATTTATGCTTGTGTTGGATGAGAGATCAGTTCTGTTTATGTGGTGTTAGCTACACTCTTTAAATGATGGTTCTTCAAGGGTTCTTTGGTAACGAAAATGGTTCTGTATATAACAATGAACACTCAAACACTTTGCATGATTTAATGATGCAAAGAACCCTTTAATGGCTTTTGATGGAGAATGTGCTGTAGATGGTTCCTTATAGACCTTATAGGGTTTTTCCATTGTTTAAAACATCAAGCTTGTAACAATAAAAGAACCCTTTTTGGAGCCATATAGAACCCATTTCAAAAAGTTTCTTTATAAAACCATATAAAACACACTCTCCGTCAATTTGAAGGATGCTTCCACAATGCAAAGAACCCTTTAATCATGCAAGGGGCTCTTTGATTGGTTCTATATTAAAGCATTTTCTTTAAAGAACACTTGAAGGACCGTCTTTTTCAAGTGTGTATAATTTGCATTTTTGTCTTTCTTTTGGTGGTATTGGATTGACTCGTAGTGAAAAGGAGGGTCAGAAGTGGCTACATAACATTAAATATAAAGGTCTTTAAAAGGTTCTGTGGATCAAAACCATACACTCTTTAAAAAAAGGGTTATTCAGTAAAGACAACGGTTCTGTATAGAATCATGAAGAATTAAAGAACCATTTGCATGTTCAAAGGTCTGCTCTTGTACACAGGCCTGACACTGTAGCAATAGAAGAACCTTTCTGGTGCTATATAGAACCGTAAACAACACATTCTTCAAGATCCATTTCACCTTGCAAAGAACCTTTGTAGCATGTAAGCCTTGAACCGTTTGCTTAAGCCATGTCAGGTTATTTCTTTTACATAGTATTGAATAGAACTGCATGAACTGATGAGGCCTGATCTTAGGTCAGTGTTCTTATGGTGGGGTGCTTGATAAGTAAGGGCCAGTGTCTTTATTAAAGAACTCTTGAAGAACCATCTTTTTTGAGAGTGTAGAAGTTCCTCTTCTTGGTTCCTTAAGCTTCAATAACCAACTAATTATAAACCAAGGATTCTATACTGGTTCAAAGTTTTAATGGTTTAAAAGGATTTTTCCCGAAGAACTGCGTAACATTTTCATAAATTAAATGGTTTCTTAGGAAAACAAAAGTTGTTCTTCTGTGGCATCACTTGAAAGAACTCTTTTGGCAGAAGAAAGAACGAGAACTAAGCTGTTTCCTCTTAGCAAAATACTTGTGGGCCTGACATACAGTTTAAGCCAGATTTGAAGTAGGCCTGTCATAATTATCCCTTAATCACCTGATTGCAGCATTTAAGCTGATCACAATTATGATAGCTTTCACAATCATATTTTTATGTTAGAACAAAGTGGATTGGGAATGTTTTCATCTCTTGGGTTAAGTAAAAAAAAAAAACATGTAAATTAAAAGAACGGAGACAGCACATTGAGTGTGGGTTTTAAGAAAAGAACTAAAGTTTGAAATTCTGTCTAGTAGCTTTTTAGTTTTTTTTTCTTAGTAGTTGGTTGTTTTTTTTTTTTTTTGTTTTTTTTTTTTTTAGGTCAGTCTGTTTCTGTCTTCCAGTGGGGAGAGAGTATTGACAGCTAGTAAGCAAGACAGCCAATCTTAATAGCTGCATGCAGTAAACAAAAAAAGGCACTTAAATTGTTAATCGCAATTATTGTAGTTACAGTTTGCATGTAGTTACAGTTATTGAGTAAGTGAGACTTGGTTGGATTTACATGATAACACAGCTTTCCATAAATAAAATAGAACTAACATAGAATGGATAATGTAGTGCTGCTTGGTCTTGTGGTCAGTCTACATGTTTTGTGTTTAGCATGTTTCATTGCAGGGGAAAAAATAGCTCATCCGTAAATGAGTCCTTCTGTGCCTTTTGTCCTCCTCCTCCTCCTTTTTAGTGTAATGACTAAGCTGGCTCATACGTGTGTCAGTCTTTTGTTATTCAAGGAATTCCCTCTGCTGAAGGCTCAAGTGAAGTTCATTGCCTGTCGTTCATGTTCTGACTGTTGTTCTTCACTATGCGTGCCGTGAGCGTCATGTGACTTCACCTGCCAGACCTGGGAAGTTGCTTGTAAGAGTTTGAGATAGCTGATTACACACAGGTGTGGCTTAAAAAATTAGGATTGGATGACAGGAAGTTCCATGTGTGTCACATCGGATATGTTCTCTCAGGTTTATGGTACTACTTTATGTTTAGGCTGTGGTTAGTTAAGGTTAGTAGGGCATGAGTAGGGCTGAGTTTTAGACTTCTTTACAGTGGTGCTAATAGGAACCAGGTGTTGCGATGTAGATGCAGTTTATTCTTCATGCAAAACTTCCAGTGAATCCACATGTGTTTTCTGAGTTTTTAAAAGAAGTGTTGATGATGGTAAAATAGTAGTAAAAAATATGTTTTCATAGGACTGTTTGGCAAAATTGGCACAGATGTGGGAAATTTGAATAAGAGATTTCAGTCCCTTGTGCTCTGGCTGCCTCCAGCTATTAGACCCTGTTTACACCTGGTCACTTCATGTGTCCAATATCTGGATTGTATCCAGATGTTCGGTCTCCAGCCATGTGCAGCCTCCATGATTATCTACCTCGCAGACATGGATCATGTGTCCAGTGACGTACCGTGTGGGGAGGAGTTTTGGTTGTACTTGGAGGAGTTTCAGTTGTCAAACGTGTCATGGAGAAACGGATCCATTTATGCTGCTATAAAGTGGCTTAAATGCGTTTGTCCGCCTCCTGAAGTGGCTTGGGTGATCTGATTTGTTTGTTTGGAAGGTGTTCATGTTAGGCAGGGGATCCATTCGCCATCTCCATGGACTGGTCTGTGTGTTGTTTTCTGTCTCGGCTAATTCTGTCAGCTTCTGATCACTTAGATGATGCACACTCAAGTGTCGTAATGATGTTAAAAGTTGACGTGCTGTTTATGAACTCATGAACTACATTAGCCTTTACTCGTTGTTGTTGTTGTTGTTGTTGTTATACTAATATTATTGACTTGGTGCAAGTCAGATATTGTTAAAAAAACTGCCAGTCTGACTGTTTCCTTTCAATGCATACAGCTATAGTAATAGCTGATCGTTCTTTGCATTTGTAATTGATAAAAAATAAGGATTATATCTTAGACAATGGATCTTTTTTCCTATAATAGCAGTCTCTGCTGCTACACCAGTAAATATACACTGTGTAAGGTCCGAGACCTTCTCTGCTTGAAATATAAACAGTAAGGCTTGTAATGCTCAACATGCCGTCTGTTTGTAGAGAAAGGCCTGCCCTTCAAGAAAAAGAGCCAGTCAGGTTGTTGGTTATGCCATGAGTGGAGAACAGTCGAGGATGCTGTGGAGTTTGCTCATTATGGAGATTAGAGGCCATGTTTTTTTTTTGTTATTGACTCAGACGCTACAAACTATTAATGAGGTTTTTTTTCTCAGATTTTACTCTTGATTTCAAGTATGTTTTAGAAACAGTAATTTGACCTTCAGTTTTGAGTATTTTGGTTTTTCTTCATTCAAAGGCAGCAGAGTCTTGGTCTATGGCTGCAAATAACTACCCGGCATCATGGCAAAGATGCCCGCCAAGTGAACAGATTCTCTGTAAAGACTTTGGTAAGGTTCGCTTTAGAGCAGAGGTGTCCAGTCTTATCCACAAAAGGCTGGTGTGGCTGCAGGTTTTCATTCGAAACAAGCAGAAGTATCTCTTTGTGGATGAGATTGCACACCTCTGCTTTAGAGTAACCTTTCATTTATTTTTTTATTTTCTTATTATTTATTTTCTCCCCAATTTAGTTGTATCCAATTCTGCCCCCTCTTTAGGACTCCCCCAATGACACAATATCAGTAGTGCTACTGTAAAACCTGTGAAACACCACCACATCTTTTCAAAATTGTTCAAGCTAACACAAGTTTGGGGTAATTTTGACTAAAAAGCTTTTTTAGGATAAAGTAGCAGCTCTCGGGAAGCAAGGGTCCGTTTACTAAGCATTATTAAATATGTTCTGATGCTGTAATACGTGGGGTCACCAAGTTTACTGAGGTAGAGCCAGTGTGGCTACAGGTTTTTATTCCAACCAAACAGGAGCAAACCTTATTTAACTTATACTGCGTTCATGAAAACATCTTTCTGCCCGTTTTATTCACTCCTACTCCTCTGTTCTCTAACTACATGGAACTGAGTGATGAAGTTAGTCAAATACCCTTCTGCATTTATAGATCATGTAGTAAAAACCCCAAAAGTCATTGGGTCTGATAGAAGCTCTTCAGGTTTATTATGTTTCACATTTACTGCAAGTTTAGCATTTTTCACTCGTGCAAAAGGTGAAAGCTTACGTTATATGTCATATCTCTTTAAAAAACCCTCATTGTCTAGAATCTCTGGATTGCCAGTTGTAAATACGACTTTGTCGGCCGTTCTAGTGCAATTTACAAGTGAGAAATTTGGTATTTCCCAGTTTCTGACACCACTCGAACACATCATTATTCTAATGGTGAAGAAAGCGAGTTGTTACCCTCCACTATAAGGCTAATATGAAATTAAAAAAAAAAAAATGTACTTAATAGACTTAAGAATAGCTCTGGCAATTTGCATTGTAGTCAGTGTAGGTACTGAATAGTATGCCTCAGGGTGGAGGGCGTAGGATGGAAATCTTGCGGTTGATTTAAGTGAAATGTGACAATTGAGAACTGACATTCATGTAAAGTGCTGTAACTAAAACTACTGGGGTATAAAATAAATATATAAATCTTAAATATAAGATTATATCAGTTAGAAGTTCAGGAGTTTAGCCCCTTAAAACCAGTTTCTTAAAGTAATGGTCAGATGTGCTTTGCTGAGATTTGTTTGTTTTTGGCTTAATTTGAACTTTATTTCTAGTTTGTTTCCCAGATGAGGGCAAAAAGTCTTTGTAAACTGTGTTTTCCCCCTAGGATTGTTGGAGGACAGGACTTCCTGTCACCATGTGAAGCATTCTATATCTCTCTGGTGTTTTCTTTCATGTTTGCTGTGTTTTTAGGCTCTACTTTATACAGGAACTGATCTGCATTCTCCACCCAGATAACCTGGCAGGACGAATCTCATTCATCCAAAAATCATTGTTTCTGCTTTGGTCAGCTGGTATTTTGGTGTTTAAAAATCGACACGTTGTTCTTCGGTTTGTATTTGGCTTTTGAGAGCCACGTTGTTTTATCATATCTGAGCAAGGTTAACACTTAGGAAACACATTGTTAACCATTGTGATTTACCACTAATACAGTGTACCTGATGGTCGCTGCTTCTTGGCCTGTGTCTTTCTGCCCTTTTTGGTCACTCCTAGTCCTCTGTTCTCTGACTACATGGAAATGGGTGATCTCCATTTAATCCAAGCTTTGAGTACTTTGCCAAAAATGTTTTTAGCTGATGTGTTTGCTGGTAAATTGATGCATTCTAAACGAGGGGTCTCACTGTGACTTTATTCTGCCGAGTAATTTGGATACATGGTTTTGTTCTAACAGCAGTTTTATACAGTAGTGTCCAAAGATCAGAGACCACCCTTCAGTTTTTTTTATTTCCAATCAGAAGTACAAGTTGTTCATTTTCAGGAGAGAATCCTTAGCAGAATTGATGTATGATAATCCAGTTGTATAAGGAAAATGAAAGTGAAAGCAAAAAAATTTTAAAAAACGAATGTTTCAAACTGGACTGCTAAGAAAAGGAAGGACAAAAAAGAGGAAAATTTTGCACTGGAGTGTAAATTAGTTTTGGATTACGAGAAGCAGAAAATGCCACCAACGTCTAAGACTGAACTTTGTAGTTGTGGATAAATATACCTGCAGATTTTTTTTAAAAAGGGAAAGCGAGAGTCCCAAAAATGGGAACTTTTTCCTTAATTAAAGTTACTTAAACCACTTAATTATTGCTAGCTCAGTGGGATGTGGAAAAATTAAATCGATCTTATTTTAATTTATATTAGGCCTAGGTTTACTAGATCTACCAAGGAACTGTGTTGTTGCACAAATAGTGATGATTTACCGCTGGGTTCAGCCATGTATTAGTTTTGTTTACATGTTTGGTCTCTGAATATTGCTTCTTTTGTTATGCACTGGTGATGCAGGGCTAATGTAACAAGTGACAAGTAACAAAAGGGTAGGTCACCAAAAATATTTTTGGATTACATATAATTTTATTAGATCAGCTGTGTAGCTCAACTGCAGAAGCAAAGGAGAAAACATGCCTTGGCTGATTGACTGCATTTGGAGTAATTCATGTAAATTAGTCCTTTAAGCCAGTGGTTGTTAAAGCGGCCCTCACTGACCCCCTCAGAAACCTCTGCTGTAAACCATCCCCTGAGCCATTCGGCTGCACTGAGGTGATTTGTAAGGGTGTAACAAAGCATCATGACATTGTAATATTGCTGTGAAAAACTAGTAGTGCATTGTAGAGAATGGCATTCTGTTAGTTTAGGCATTGAATTCAGTCGTACTGTTTGATTTTCATAGTCCGTACAAAACCAGCAGCGGTCAGGATAGGGCTGGGCAATATGACCGTGTAGATCATTATCGTAATAAATTGTCACAATGCAATACAATACGCTTTTCTGAATGTGTCATGAATATCTTCAGTGCTTGTAGACACTGACCAATTGCATGATTCATTATAAAGTAGCAACGTTAGTCCTGCTTATTTGGGTTTAGTGCAGAACAGCATGTCAAATAATGAATAAGAAACAATGTATTTATAGTTTTTGATAGTGTTTTTACAATGTAGCAGTACTGGTTCTCTTTCCTGTTTCAACTGATCAGATGTCTAAACACATAAGTATTGTGACATTATATTTTGCACAAATACAATAAAAAAAACAAGAACAAAGGATAAAGAATGGCCATGAGAAATGAGCTAGAGAGACGTGTGAATGTCTGTACATATAAGATAAGTGGATATCTGTACATGTGCAGATGTGAATGTCTGTACATATAAGATAAGTGGATATCTGTACATGTGCAGATGTGAATGTCTGTACATATAAGATGAGTGGATATCTGTACATGTGCAGATGTGAATGTCTGTACATATAAGATGAGTGGATATCTGTACATGTGCAGATGTGAATGTCTGTACATATGCAGGTCTGGGTAGACATATACCAGGGGTGTTGCACTCTGCTGCTAAAGGAGTCATATTAAAAAAATCTCAACAAATCCGTGGGCCAGAGAATACTTGTGTTTTACTACATTTTGATATAAACTGTACTGACCATTGCTTATTTAAAAGACACAAAATCCTCAGCAGTAAAATGTAGGCACTTGTAGTAGATCTTGAAATATTACATGAATACTTGAAATATTAAAAATGTAAACATCCCCAGGAGCTCAGTCTGTGAAATGGGCTAATCTTCTTCTTTTGGCTGCTCCCTTTAGGGGTCGCCACAGCGGATCATCTGCCTCCATCTTGCCCTATCCATTGCCTCATCTACTTTCACACCAATGAAATGGGCTAATATTAATAGAAAATTAAAATACTTTTGTGGGCTGGATAGGATTGTCTGATCTGGCCTGAGGGCCTTATGTTTGATACATGGAACATATACTATACAATATATTATTCATGTACAGTATGTTGCAGAATGATGTGAACATTGTTTAAAAATACTTCTGTACAGTTATTCAGATAAGCGTAGAGGAGTTACAGTAATGCAGTCAGGAGGTTTGTTTGGTTTAGTTGAAGTTTAAAGTGCTAGGTGTCCTCTGTGGTTAATAAGTGTCATGGCTCTGGGTGGAAAAAGCTGTTGGCATGTCTGTTTGTGCTGGTTTTGATGGCCTTTTATACACTGTTACCTGGCAGAGCTCTAGAAGGTCCTAATTTATTTTAAGCCCCGTTCTGTTCACCCTGACATTGGGTTACCTTCTCACCTTTCGTAATGCTAACAGGCCATCTGACATAAAGCTCTGTCTCTCTGATGGAAACTCGTTGGTGGATTTTTAGATACAGCTGGATCCTCTGCTCCCGAGTGAGATGCATGTTTGACATTTGGCACCGATTAAAAGTTTCCTGTAGTCTAAATATTTAGCTTAGTTTTGTAGGCTGTCTGAACTGAGTGGCTGATCTGGGTTCAGAGTTTTCTGTCTCCACATTTTTACAGTAGTAATCTGCTTGTGGTGTTGAGTTATGAGCCAGGTTGCTCCTGTATGGCTCAGTGGGAGAAAATAACACCCTGCTTAGTTTTCATGAGGGAAAACCGTAGGAGTGTACCGATTAATTAATTTTTACACTTGGTTTTGATTGATTCCCCCCCCCCCCCCCCCCCCCCTCCCCCAAAAAACAATTCCAGGCAACAAAGGAAAGAACATTGTTTATTTACTCTTCACCATAAATTGCCATGCCTCACAGCATGGAAATGCAGCACACATTGGCTGGCTCACATTATTTGCACGTAAAATTGTTGCGCAGGTCAAGCAGAATAAAAGTAAAGCTATGGGCAGTTTGCTGTTTACTTTATCATGATCATGACACAATACACCTGCTCTTAGTATTCGATTATAACTAATAATTCCAACACTGAAGAACTGTATGGATCATAAAAAAGACACATTTACAGTGTCAAATAGGGTTCTGTATCATATTAATAAAACATTCTGACTTGTAATAATGGCAGATCTCTTTTTGGTGTTAGTTTTATGTAGATTTTCCATCATAGAGAATACAATTCAGATCTTTTTAAGGCTTTGAGCTGCACCCCCCCCCCCCCCCCACTCTGTCTTGAATAGTGTTTTTTACAATTTACTTGGTTTCCATAGACCCTGGTGCATTTTCTTGACTCCATTATGGTTGTAGCCTCCATAAAAATGGTAAATGTGGTTTTATATTTTACAGTGATATATTTGTGTCATCCTCTTGGAACAGAAAACAATCCTATCTTTCATTTTAGTTAAATAATCAATAATCCAGTTTAGCTGTAGTCGTGAGGTGCTTAGGCAATTTTGTAAAACTGAGGCTAACTTTCTGCCTTGAGTTTTCCAGAAGCATTGAGGTGGTGAGCTTTGCTACCTCCAGATCCTCTTACAGCCCAGATTTTAGCAGATCTAATGTGTTGAGCTGTTGGGCAACAGATTTGAGTGGGTGTGTGTGTGTGTGTGTGGGTGTGTGTGTGGGTGTGTGTGTGTGTGTGTGTGTGTGTGTGTGTGTGTGTGTGTGGGTGTGGGTGTATACACACATGCATAGCCCCTGCTCACTTTTTCCTCTGTTTACTTAAACCAAGGTGGCTGTGTGCCATGGCAACTCTGTTCTGCTCCCTGTCCACACACACACACACACACACACACACACACACACACACACACACACACACCCTTTCCAGGTACTTCAAGAGTGTTATTCAAACCAGTTCAAAATGAACTTCGTCTCCCTGCACTTTTCACTTTTTAGTAATCTTGTGCAGGCGTGTAAGCAGGTGCTGGTAAGGCATTTTTCCATCAGGCAGTGCAGTACAGCGTGGTACGTAGGGGCAGTGGTGGACAGTAACTAAGTAAATGTAATTTGTTACTGTACTTAAGTAGTTTTTTTGTGTATCTGTACTTTACTTAAGTATTTCCATTTTGGGTGACTTTTTATTTCACTCCACTACATTTTGAAGTCAAATGTCTTACTTTTTACTCCACATTATTTAAAATCTGTCATTCCTTTTGGTTTTTGTGTGTATAAAAACGTAACATGTCAAAACAAAAGAAGCGCAAAGCAAGAACACCAATCAGGGCACAGCGGTCACTTTGTTTTGAACTTATCTTGACCCAGTGCAAGCACATGGTTCAACGTCAGTGCAGCAACGTAAAAATACATGCGTATACCTAAATGATGGAACTAACCTAACTTTGTGTAAATAGACCACAATATAGAAATATGTCCACATATGCAGTCGTGACTGGCAGGTTTCCTTTTTTCTGAATTTATATAACCAAGATTTCATTTTACAGTAAATTAGTTAATGTTCATGAACAGAGACCTACAGGTCAATATAGTAAAGGAAGCTAATTTGTGATCCTTAGTTTAAAGCAAGTTTTTATTAAACTTAAACTTGGTACTAAGTGGTAAATAAATCTTAAACTGAACCTTTTGTTCAGTTTTTGTTTGCTTGTTTCTAAAAAGTGATTTCAGAGCCACTCGGTTCTACCTGATAGAAACTGTTTGCCTAGTTAGTGATGCAGCCACACTACCTCTGCCTTATTAGTCACGTCTGTAACATTTTGCCAAATTCAGTGGAATCCTAATGTCGACTTGTCTTCTTACGGGTGGTTGAAAGCGCCAACCTGTTAATCAGAGCAATATGTTTTCACATGTAACATCTCGCAAATACAGCAGATTTTACTGTAAACTGAATGTAGAAGATTGTTGTGGTGCCTTTTATTACATTCAAGTAAAAGAGCCAGTCAACTTTTTGCTGAAGGCATAAGTGCTAAAAGCACTTCCTTCTTGCAGATGAATGTGAATTAGCAGGAACAACTATACAGCATTTTTTTGTGGGTTATTTGAACCACACGCTACAGACTAATAATATTGCTGTTTTTTGCTTATGATTTTGAAACATGAGTTTGGTTTTCACTTTCAGATTCTACGTCTTTCACCATTCAGAGACATGAGACATTTCTAAAAACACTTAGTAGCCAGAATCACTGTAATACCTCACACAAAACCAAATGTTAAAGGTAAATTAGTGCTTAATGCTTCTTCGTTGTTGCTCCTGCTGCTTGTGTTTACTGTGAGTTACTGTTACCGTTAATCTTCTGACCACCACACAATCTCCAGAGAACTTTCTACTCTGGTTCTACTGTGCAGTGGGAAAAGAGACCAGGGTGTAGATAGTTCGCAAGTGAAGTGCTTCACATAAAAAAACAGATTATGTTGAAGTTTATAGTGTGTATAGAAAAAGGTATTTGATCATTACTGGTATCAGACGTTTCTTAAAGTTTCCATATCAGTATCAGAAAAGGAAAAAGCGGTATCTCTTATTTGTGTGCGTCTGCACTTTGAGCTTAAACACTTGTGAAATTCTCTCCGGTTTATGTAATTAGTAAGCCATCCTAATTATTCTGCCTGTGTGTGAGCAGGAGGGTTGATGCATTTTTTTTTTTTTTTTTTTTTTTTTTTTTTCGTCCTTACAGGTTACCTCTACATTGACTCCCTGTTTGACCCCTCCGGTTCCCCTCTGTCTGAATGGCATGATGGGGTAAAGATTGTCGTTGACTGCGGAGCCCCACACACCTGGAGCCTCACCTTCACTCTCACCTGAGAACAGGTAACCCTTCCAGAGCAAACCCTCTTCCACACACTTTCACAGCTTTGTGTAAGACAAAGCTTGAGCAGTTGAGGCTTTTATTAACATTCTGTGCTGCAGCTCTGTAGAGTTCAGCATTCTGCCTCATTAAACTCATCTTATGCAACTCATCAGCTAATTAGCGAGGCCTTCATGAGCTGCAGCCCATAAGGAATGGAGTTTGCCATCTCTGAGGCCTGTCTGTCCAAGCACAGTGTTCCTGACTATATTTCAGCTTCACAGAACATGGGACAACTTATTTTCTTTGTTAACAGTGGTTAACAACTTTGCGTGCACATGAATGCAGGATGTTTATGAAGACCAGTTACGTGAAAAATGAAGAGTCAAGCGGTTTAATTTTCAAAGTAGAAAATATTTAAAAAGTAGAAAGTAAAGTGTTTATATTGTGATACAAACACCCACAGTCTCATGTCACAGCTCCGCCTTCTCGAACCCAATACCTCGCTCCACCCCAAACCCATTCTGTTGCCACCACTGCTGATGCAGCCTGATGGCTGACATTACGTTAATGTAGCAAAACTTATTTTCAATTTCATAATTTCTTATAACACTTGTAAATCACAAAATAATTATTTTTATTCCACTATTTGAAGTTAGGGCCAGGTGTATACCGTGTTCTTTTTTTTAGTGTTCCAAATTGATGGTGATTTAATAAAAGCCTAGAAATTTTTTTTATTCATCAAAAAAAGTGGCTCAGAAATCAAGGTCTGAACTGGACTGTGAATTTAGAGAATCATTACACCCCCTATAAACACCCCTACTCTGGGATTCATGAATTTGTGATATTTCCAGCTCTTTAGCTGCAATTCTAATAGCTGTAATTTGTGTTTTGCAGCCATAAAAAAACAGCTTTTTAACTTGGAGGGCGGATCAGATATGTCTGAATTGATGGGCGCACTTAACTCTATTTTCAATCTGCCCTTATCTGAGGGTGTCACATCCTTTTTAAGTCAATGACTTTGCTTGTTTAAAACATTTTCTTATTTTAGATATGATCATGTAAATCATAGTATATGCTTTGTGTCAAAAAGATCAGTTCAGAAACTTTTTCATGCAACTATACAAACAGTACGCACAGGAAAGATTCATTGCTTGCTTTGTGCTGTTATATCGGTCTTAATAAATGTGTTCCTTACTTAAAATCTCTCACATTTCATGCACGTTGATATGTCCAGTATATTGTTCTACCGTAGAGTAATGATCATTATGTAGGTTTTTGGGAATACAGTGAAACCGCATAGAGATATGATCACAATCATGAATCAAATTCAGTTACACAGCTACCATCTAAGATGTCATTCGGTTCTATAGTTGATTTGAATTGGTTGGGTGTATCTGTATGTCTGAAGGACATCTCTTCCCCAGAGAGAAGCCAGGTCCTGAGTTAAATAACACTGTTAATGAGGACACACCGTTCAAAGTGTTCTGTCCCTCCGAAGACTAGCCCTTTTTATACATTATCTGTGTCCACAAAACCACTCATTAGGCTTTTAATTGGCTGTGGAGCTCCTGGCAGCATTAAGAAATCTTGAATATTTTCTGGTAAGCGGATCCTGCAATTAGGTAACAGTTCTGTATGACTGAACTTGCGTAAGCACCTCTGAGCAGAGTGGCGTTTCAGTGGAGGCAGGGAGTCTCTTTCTTGTTGTCTTTAATGGAGGGTTTAATGGAGTTAATGCTTAACCGTGCTTAGTAGAACGAGGGAGTGCCGTGCCTAATTTTATTTATTTATTTAGGTCATATTAAAAGCTTGTGAATCTTTTTTTTTTTTTGGGGGGGGGGGGGGGTTGGGGTTTTTTTTCTTTTCCTACATGAGACAATGCCAGCTGCTTTTTACATTGTGGAAATATATCATGACTAATGGACCAATAGAAGTGCTCCAGTATCACTCCAGAAATCTCTTTACATTCATCTACATTGTTACCTACAGAAGGAAAATGTTTCCTTCTCTTGTAAAGTCACCGTTTGAGTATTGCTATTAGATGTGGCAGTTTTAATAAATACACTTTGAATAAGAGAGCACAAGAGAGAAATGAGAGATAGAGAGAGGTGCCTAGAGACCACATTGAAGGAGTTGCTAGGAGGCAGAGGCAGCGAAACTGGAGAAAAGCCTTTCTGCGAGAGAGAATGAAGTGAGTGGGAGACTGATGAGCCAGACGAGCATGTATTTATTTATTAAATAACACACCCTGTAAACAATGAGTGGAAGTGGTGAGTAGTATGGTGAGCTGAAGCTCCTCTGATGTGGCAGATGTAAATTGGGGGGGGAAATAGAGGGAGGTGAGACTCGTTGCCAGGTATAGAAACACCTGAACTAGTAAATAAGTAATCAGACGTTCTATACGCTCCTATTTCTGTGATATATTTTTCTCTACAGCGTGTGTAGCTTGTGTATTGTGATTAGGGGTGGGAATCTCTTGGCACCTCATGATTCGATTCGATTACGATTCAGAGAGCTGAGGTGCGATTATAAAATGATTATTGATGCATCTTGATGCATTTTCTATACAGGATTTCTTTTTTCTCACTGTGTGACCACTTGGTACTTTTTAAAACAAAGTATTTGTAATGATCCATAATGCATTTATGTCCAATATCTTTTATTAATAAATCAAATGGAAGTGATGTGGCAAGTGAACTGGAAGACTCTCATTCACTGCTCTTGTCTGGAGCATATTAGACGCTACTCATCTGTGATAAATTGCGCAGTTACGGTGAAATAACATCCAGTGGCAATGGATGTCCATGCAGCACATTAAAGAAAATGGGTAGAATAGCTGTATTGACTTTATAACTTCGGATTTGGTCATGTTGTCAGGGTTCACTGTAACAGTAAAACATCTGCGAGATGGGTCGTGCGCAATAGACTTCCTCCCAATGACCGCTGAGAGAGGTTCCAGCGACCCAGAGGGAGAAGCGGCTTTAGAAAGTGTGTGTGTGTGTGTGTGTGTGTGTGTGTGTGTGTGTGTGTGTGTGTGTGTGTGTGCATGATTCAATGCGTTTTTTGCTGTTCATACTGACACACAAAAGACACATCTGTGTCACATATGAGGAGAAAGATTGAATTTGGGCCACTTCTACGTGCTGTGTAAACGTAGCCTTGGAGACGATTGGACTGGTTTGCATTTATGAACAGCACAGTTGGTTTCCAGGAACATTAAATCTGTGACGAGAGACTGTCAAACGCTAAAAAGTTGTGAAGATGAAGTCACTTCTCTTTAGAATTTTCCCGTTCCACCTTAAATGGTGCTGCATTTACAACTGAAACATTCGAACAAGAAGCTGGGGAATAAGAAGCGACTTCAACCTCATAAAACAGCTTAACGCTGAGAGACATTTTTACAATAAGCTGCTCTACTTCTGAGGAAAAGTTTCCTGATGGAAAGGGAGGAAAGTGGCTATAACTGAGCTAAAGCTTAAAGCAGAGCAAAGCAATCTGCGTTTTTGTTCATATTTTTTAGCCTATACTAGGACATTCACACACACAGCGACATATTGGACATTAAACGTTGTGGTTTCCAAAGTGGTTTGACTTTTGTTGAAAGGACAAAATGGCTCTTCTTAACATTTTGTGTTGTGACTCCTGACCTGACCTGGCTTTTAATGCAGAGCCGGTTGGATTTCTCGTTCATCCAGTTGTGTTTTTGTTATGTGCTGCCACAGACTGTCCAGGTGCTGCACTTACCCACTTCTAAGCTCCGCCCTTTGTGTTCCATCAGCATCACAGCACAAATTTAAATTTAGAAAATCCCCGCACCCCTTATTGTCTATTTGATACTGATATGTGATACTGATATGCTAATGCTTTTATTTATTTATTTTATTCGTGGCTCTACGCAGATGATCAACCCGAATAAAAATAATTCAAAGCTTGGCACAATTTCTAGGTTGATTTACTTCTGATAAACAGTTAGTAATTGCCAACCAAAAACTTGATAAAACGGGACAAGTCCAAAACATATGTGTTAGGTCAGCTTTATCTAAATGACAACGATCACACAGCTCATCTATCCCGATTTCACTTTGCAGTAATGAACCCTGTGAAGGACCTTGAACTCTGAATAAGGTTAATCTGTGCACATGACTAAAATCTGTTAATTATGCTCATAGCGGATTTCCAAGTTTCTTCAGGTATAGTCAGACTCAACTCTTCATTCCAAGCTGTGCGATTTTTCTCTAAACGAGTATTATGTGGGGGAGTGATTTTATTCTAAAGTCTTGAAATTAAACCTTTATTTATCATGCGTAGTTCAAGAATATCTTCCAGGGGAATTTTTGGTGGCAGGGAAGGAAAATGAGAGCATTGTTTATGCATAAAATTCCGAATTTGAAGGTATCTGTAAAATGAAGAAGGTGGTAGTTGAAACTTGACTGAAAGATCAGAAAGCAAAGACTCCATCAATGTATAGATCTGCAAATTTACTGATGCCCTTTTTATGCCAATCAGTAAAGACCCAAGCCATAGTAGCAGGAGTAAACAAGTGATTTTTACAAATAGGACCAAGATTAGAAAATTCAGTGAGACCAAAATGCTGCCGAAATTGGGACATTACATTACATTACATTACATTACATTTAGCAGACGCTTTTATCCAAAGCGACTTACAAATAATGTGGTACATAGAACAAACAAACCATATCTTCAAAGTGGATCTAACAACAGAACAAGTTGCACAAGTCAAAGTGGCTAAAGGTAAATTAGCTGTTATTAGGGGTGAAAGCCAGGATGAAGTACAAGCATCTGCTTCCCAACAACACCAATTTAATTGTGGGGATTGATGCCGAAGTACTACCTTCTGCACATTAGCTGCTCAGTAGTATTGCATGAAGTTAGGAAGAGTCAAACCACCATCTTTCCTTTGTCGTTGTAATAAGCTCTTATGTATCCTAGAGGTTTTTAACCACTTTGTTTACTATCCAGTGAATTTACACAAGCTTTCATTCACTGATGGTAAAATCTGAGGGAAAAAAAAGTGTTTTCTTTGGGTATCTCAGCCATTAGTGTGATGAAAATAAAAGTTTTAGGCCAAAAGCTCAGGCCAAAACTAATGTAAAGCAGTGAAATTGGTTAATTTACTTATAGCCGTTTACTCTAATAGCTTCCTGATGGCTTTTAGAGGCTCCTCAGATGTCTGGTTCCTATCACCACCACAAAGCTTTTCAGGTCAATCCAGTCTGAATATCTTTTGCATAATGCAATGGTTGAGATGTAAACAAAGACTCTTAAAAATACACTGAACTCCCATTTAATAATACATGTTCCTCAGTGTTTCTTGGTTTGGAAATATGGTTCTAGGAAACACCTTTAATTAGTGTTACAGGCCCCATTTCTGGAATAATTGAGACATTTTGTAAAATTCAGTAAAAACAAGAATCTGTGATTTTTAATTCTCTTCAACCTTTATTTAAGTAACAAAAGACTTCCTGTGTTTCCATGGGCTTTATGTTTATGAATATAAACAAATTCAGAATTAAGGTTATGGTTTATAGAACTGTATGAGGAGGTTTTTTGAGGAGCTACAAAAAGATTCTTCTCACACATCTCATTTGCAGCAGTAGCTCTTTTTCGTGGTCAACTTTTTATTGCGTTTTATATTACGTTTTACAACAAGGATGGGTAAAGGTAATGTCGAGGGGAAGCAGGATGGTAACATGTTATTAGGATCACACAGAAAATAAAATATCTAGACAGCTGAACAATATTATATAATTGAATTGGAAACTGAAGTTCTTTAATAGAGTCATAAATTCTCCCAGTTTCTTATTGTTGACTGTTTTGCCTTGTTAAGCTTTGCTGTAAGATATTCTCTCTGAACTATATTTTGAAGACTAGATATCCAGAATTTCAAAGCTAAAAACTGTAGGACAGTTCAAAGTTGCAAGCTTTCCTGGACATTAAGAGCTCTTTGAAGACTAAACCACTGCAAGTTTCTTTAGGGACCCCAAAGTGGTTATTTATGTTTTTGGTACCTTTATTTTTAGCAAAAGCTAATACTGTATATAATAATGTTGTATAAAAATGTTTTAACCAGTTAACACAATACAGATATACCTACTGAAAAACAAGGGACCTTATTATTATTATTGGCGCATTTCACCCTGAGCTGCGCTACAGTACCCAACATGCATTGCAACGTAATGTGTGCTCCCACCTCCCCAACAACGATCTATGGGACAAAAAAAGGCGTCTCGTTCGATTTAACGGTGAGCAGCTAATGTAGCCTATTATTTCATATTAAAAAGTTTGTTTTTCTGTAAACTTATTTTTGAATCGTTTAAGTATTCATTGTTTTTTGCCATTGTAATTTTGGCATATTTAGAGCAAACCGTGGCCAGTTGGGGTCATGGCAAAATAAGAACACAGCTGGCCCATGGATTTGTTCAGATTTTTTAATATGGCCCTTTTAGTTGAGTTTGACCCCCCCCTACACTAGAGAATCATCAGTGAAAAAGCAAAAGCGTTTTAATTTGATTTGATTTGAGCAGTCAGAAGGTCAATCTGGCATGTGAAGAGACAGAAATAAGTCAGCGAAACAAAGAGCTTGTTCTGTGTGGTGTTGACCCGAATCAGGAATTGCTAAAGCCGGCTTGATGATGCTTTTAGCTTTAAGCCTCTGTGTTGGTTTAGATGGACAGATCCTGCAGCAGACATTTAAATATATGGTGTGACCCTTGTTTGCATTCTTCACTTCAACCTTGACCCACTGAGACATACAGACATGCTGTTGGAGTCCATCGCCAAAGAATAGTGACTGTTAAAATGCTTCTGAAGTCGGTTGAAATACCTACATCCTGGCTGATATTAAGCTTTATGGCAGATCCCGATTCTAGGTGCTACAATTTGGATAACCGATAACAAGTTTATCGGGCCGATATAATTTTATGTTTGTAACTTAGATTATCGTACTCCAATGGTTGTAGTTCAACAGTGCTTTACTGACAGTTATGATTTTCACTACTTAGTTCTCAAACTTCCTAAACACAATTAAACAGAAGCAGAAACTCACAGGCTTAATCATTATTATTATTATTATTATTATTATTGTTATTATTATTATTATTGCAGTCCTCTTTTCTTTTCATTCTCTTTATTTTAAAAATGCTTTTTTGCTGTAATATTAGTCTCACGCTACATGTGAGGTTCGTGTAAAATGTTTTTGGAAATCCTTACCATGCTGTTGCTCCAAGTCAGCATTTCAGCCTGTATTGCTCTCATGTTGCCAAACAGGTGATTCATACTGAGCTGATTAAGGTTTTGCCCTGTCGTCAGGATGGTGAGTTCAAATCCCAGCGGTGCCATGACCTAAAACAGTTGATACAAATAGTACAGCAGTTCACTAATATCATCTGTAAAAAACTATAGGCCAAACTGTGAAGCAGAGTTATTGGCCAAGTATGTTGACACACACAAGGCATTTGGTTTCTACATTATTTATATTGTGTGAAAATGTCTTAAAGTGAACCAATAGAAATTCTCCAAAATCACTTAACCTCTCCTTACATTAGCCTACATTAGAAGTAATACCTATACACATACTTACACTAATGTGATGAACTTGGATAGATTGGATGGTGGGTAAAAATGGGAACTGAGCAAATGCAGGTAGCTTACAACAAAATTTATCCATATCATACTAAATTACATCATTATATGGTATATATTGAGGGACTACATATTACAAATGTTAGTCCTGTTAATTGGATTTTGTGCAGCGCCTTGAAAATCAGTCATTTATATTCATAGTTTTGGTAGCAGCTTTAAAATCTGGCACAACTGAGTCTTTTTGTTTTGACTGTACAGATTTATCACACCTCAGAAAAGCACTATATCGTGAACAGGTATCGTGATATTTTTTCCCCATATCACTCACCCCTGTAAGTTTAAGCTGTAAGTTTTCTTTGGACTCCCAGACAGTCACGATTGTTTAATGATTTACTCTACTTTAGTTTGCCTTTCTAAGAAATTTAGAGTTGAAAAAGAGGCATGTTTAAAAACTATCCATGCATTTAGCCACAGTGTTACGGTTGGATATTAACTGACATGTTGAGGCAGGTGTGGCTGGTCAGTTTAAAGACTACACTGACCCTTGAACTGGACTGAAAACTACTGATGTTGAATTATTTACTGTCAACATCGGTTACCTGTACTGAGAAGAGCGAAAGCATTTCACACTGCTGCTCTCCCTGCAGAGCAGCTTATTCCCTGTGCATTTCTGGAAGGCTCTGTACATGCATTCTCTGGTGTTGCCAGTAAACATCATCAATAGCTTCTGGGTCCATGTGCTCCACATGTTAGTGACTATTTTTTTTTCAGAACTTTCTCAAGCCAAAACACAGTGACATTGTTAAATAATACAAAGCAGTACTAGTCAGTACAGTCAAATAGATAATATAATATATAAAAAGGACCTAACCACCAACGCAGGTTTGTTATGCCTGTTTTGTAATCCCATGTTCACTGTCTTTTTGTATTTTTTTGATCCATAAAGCATCTGTTACTGCTATCATGAGGGTTTGGGAATACAGCACATGATGACCATAAATCGTGTGATTTTCTTTTCTATGAAGGAGCGAAGCAGGAAGGTCACAAGACAGTGTTTTGCTTTATTAAGAGACTGAGGCTATACCCAGTGGCTGGGGTGCTTAGGGTTGTCAGATAAATTAGTTTGATCAAAACAAACCCTTTAATAAAGTTCAGCATTTGCTTTTTTCTTTCTGTTTCTTTGTTCTTGCTCTGGTTTGACCCCACAGATCTGAGAGGGTAAAAGTACTTGAAAGGCACAAGATCACCTGGTCATAGCCAATGCAATGTCTCGTGCATGCAGAAAACAGCTTAAAATTAATTTCACAGCCTACTTGATGGCGTGTGAAGAACTACCCTTCACTAAATTCACCTCCCAGGAAAAAAAATGTTCAGTGATCTATGTGGCAAAATCAAACATGTATCTTTGCTATTAATTTATTGTCTGCCTTCATTGCTGCAGAAATGATTTTTGGTTGTCAAGAGTCAGATGCTGAAACAGGCAGGTTTTATGAGGGGGTTACAGAACTGATGTGCTGATAGAAGAATTGAAAAAGCATGCTCTGTTGTTGAACTCCCTCATTTGGTGCACTGACCATCATAAAATTGCAGTCCCTTGAGCAGCAATCAGTACCCAGGTTTGCTTGGAAGTGGACCAGCCATGTTTATTGGTGGGTCCACAGTTCAAGTGTTTAGTGTCAAATAACACAACCTCTTTGTAGTTCAAACTGAAAAGTAAAGAAATAGGATAGCATGACATAATAAAAGTAGGAGTAGGGTAATTCAGTGCTTGAGTAGCTTGAGTTTGTATACAAATTCCACTTTGAAGCGTTGTTAAAAAAAAAATTCAGGTGGATGTCATATTGGCTGATATTTAAGGTTTCAGGATCGGAAAGGAAACATTGTGCCATCTCTAATATTTTTAAAAGAAATCAGGCAGTGTAGTCAGTTGTGAGAGAAAGCAGAAGTGATTGATTCACTTATGGTGGTTAGCCAAGTTAAGAGCAGACATTTCTACCATTCATGCATTGTGTTTTGAGAAGGTCCAAGAATAGGATATCTGCTAGTTGTTTTTCTAATGCCTATGAAGGTTTGTTTTCTGGTCTTTGTCTGTCTTCTGACTTGTGACCCTTGTGCCTCTCTTACCAGGTGGTGAATGTTGGCACCATGCACGGACCTCGAAGGAAGTTGAAGGTCTTTGTGATGACTATGATGACCCTATTCATCTTCATTGTGGTAGAAGTATCAAGAAGCACTGGCCAGGATAAGAACAGCAGGAGCAAAGTTAGAGTCCCCACAAAGCCGTTCTGGAGAAAACAGACCCCGCATGATGCTTACTGGAATCTCCAACAGCAGAAACTGGACCATCAGAACAATCCCATCCTGAATGGACCAAACATGACATTTAGCAACAGCAGGTTGCCAGAGTGGTTAAACGAAACGTCGCTGAATAACTCCTGTGAGCCGGATTTTATAGTCACTACACAAGTGAAGGATTTCAGCTCCCTTCCAGACCGGTTTAAAGACTTTTTGCTGTACATGCGATGCAGATCCTACCCCATGGTAGTGGACCAGCCAGAAATATGCAAAGATCCACCATTCCTCCTCCTGGCCATCAAGTCATTGGCGCCCCACTTTGACCGGCGCCAGGCAATACGAGAGTCCTGGGGTCGAGCTGGTCTCATGGCGAACAAAACTGTTGTTACCATTTTTCTTCTTGGTAATGCCACCAGTGTGGATAACTTCCCAGACTTATCACACCTGTTACATTATGAGAGCTCCAGGTATGGAGACCTCCTCCAGTGGGACTACAGAGACTCCTTTTTCAACCTAACCATTAAAGAGGTGCTTTTCCTTGAGTGGGTCAACACTCGCTGTTCCGAAGCTAGCTTCATATTCAAGGGCGACGACGACGTTTTTGTCAACACGCTACACATTATCAATTACCTTAAGGGCCTCTCACCTGCCAAGGCGCAGGATCTGTTCGTCGGGGATGTCATCACCAATGCTGGTCCTCACAGAGACAAGAAAGTAAAGTACTACATCCCTGAGAGCATGTTTGTTGGATCATATCCTCCTTATGCAGGTGGTGGAGGTTACCTGTACTCAGGACATGTGGCCAAGAGGCTCCACGGCATCATGGGCCAGGTGGTCCTCTATCCCATCGACGACGTCTACACAGGCATGTGCCTGAGGAAGCTGGGGCTTGCTCCGGAGAAGCATAAGGGCTTCCGCACCTTCAATATCGAGGAGAAATTTCGTAACAACCCATGTGCCTATAAGAGCTTGATGCTGGTCCACCCAAGAACTCCACAAGACATGATTAAAATCTGGGCCTGGCTCAACGATCCAGCCTTAAACTGTCAATAGATTCCACATGGTGCCTTTCAGCAACCTCAGGGTTGCTAGGTGTTGGCAGCTTACACATTATTATTATTATTATTATTATTATTATTATTATTATTATTATTATTATTATTAATAATTGATATGATTGTCTAATAGCTTTTGGCCTGTACGCATGCCTTGTGTCTGAGCTGATCTAAGCTGCTGCAGAGAAAGTAGCAATTTGTATTTTAAACATAACGTTAACCACAAATGTCTTTGATAGTGTTACACAAAACCAGTTGCTGTACCACAGAAGCTAGAAACAACAGAATCATGGGAACTGTAGTTCAGCTGGCCTGTTCACACAGTTGAGCGTATACTATAAGTTATTTTATGTGTCTAGGTTGTTAGATAAGTTGGGTAAATGCTGTTATTGCACTACCTATTTTTTATTAAGTGGGCGTCAATTAAGGATTAAGAAATGCAAAAGCCACATAAAAAAACATTTCCACATGAATAATGTATTGCAAAACCATTGATCGCTGCCTTGTCAGTGCCTGTATTATCAATGCTGACCACTTTAGCTTATGCGTATATGCATTGGTCATTGTGTTGCTACTGTTTGAGTTGCTGCTCCAAAAGAGTAAGACATGTAGTATCCTGAAAGTGCATTGCAATTCCATCGTAGTAATCAGATCCATGAAATTAGGTCAGCGAATTAGTATTGTGGGTCACATAATTCTCTGATTAGCTGTCGACACTGATGTTAAGTGGAACTATTATGTAAGTTATTTATCCATTTGCACAATTAAATGGTTATTCCATTAAGAAGTAGATTTCCTAACGGACTAAAATGATTATTGCTGTAAATGTTTTCAACGGTCCTGTAGGTGTGTCCAGCCAAAGTGCATCAGCTTTCTGTGAGATCAAATCGTTCACCTCTTTCAATCGAAGCAGTCGGAGCCAAAATGTGATAACATAGCCAGCTTTACGTGAGGCATGCTGGACAGGCCACTGTTCCCCATGTTCCCTCACAGGAGAGCGGACTTGGAAGCATTTCCCTCTTATCGTTACAGTGTTCTTCTTTCGGTGCCCAACGTAGATGCTTTGGAAAGCTGTTATGACTTGATTAAAGAGTAAGATGTGAGGAATAGGGCTTGTGTAATGGTGGACTGTTGTCTGAAGTAGACGCTGCCTTTTGTTCATTAGATTTGACAAACGACAGAACCAGGGAATCAAGGACCTGGCGCCCCTGTTGATGGCAGTCTTTTTTCACTAAGGAATAACACAAAGTGGGTGGTGAGTTGGGGGACTAGTCATGTTACAGCAACACCTGCTGGCTAGGTGTTGGAAGCACACCTATTTTTTTGTATTAGAGTTATTTTAATAAACACTGGATCCATGTTTTGTAATATGACAGGCAGATAACGTGAGATGTTACGCGTCGAGACGTCGCTGCACTGCTGCCTTTCTGGTTTTAAACATCCTTCCTTTTCTTTGAAAGTTCTGTTGATTTTCCTCCTCACTGCTCAACATAAAACCAAATATTGCAGACTGTGCCTGCTAGCTGTAGAAGTAGCATCGAAACTTATGTTTACATGACTAGACAAAAAAAAAACAATCAAACTGAAAGGTATTTATTTATCAACCTGAAGCAGATCATTCGGACCCCGTTATTTCGCACAGTATGAAGAGAGAAGGCCCTGGGCAGGATCTCGGACTGTCTCAAAGGACTTCTTTCAAGGGTTAGTGGTGCACCGGGTGGTGTGTTTCATGGGTCCTCAAGCAAAAGAACACTCAAAAAGCCCCATCACTCATCATTTTCCTGAACGCTTTTCAATACAGACCAAAGTTCAGACCCTGTTGCTTGTGAATATCTAGGTGTGTTAAATTACGTTCATACAGGATATCCTCCGCGGCCGTGTAAGGCCAAAGGTTGATTGTAAGAAACAGCTCTTTTCCGTCCTCTGTGCCTTCTAAGATCTCCTAAGTGTCTTTCTCTCTAGACTCTGTCACTTTGATGTTGCTTTAAAATGTACAATAAAGCTTGTAGACGCAGTCACGTCTGTGCAAAGGCACAATTATGCTGTTTATCAAAATGACTCAGGTCTTCGTTTGCTGTAGCTGTAATTACATATTGACCAAAATCAAAGTGTTGCCTATTTTAAGTGTGTGCCACAAAGCAACTTGTAATCTTTGCAAAAATTATATAAGATCTATAAGTAGAGTTGTGTACAAAGCTAATTTTATAGTAGTCCTACAATAGAAAGATATTTTGACGAAAGTGTGCCTGCGTTTTATTGTGCTCTGTCTCTGTTGCTGGGCTGTGTTTTGTAAATTATAATGCACATTCTTTTTGTGTGTGTGTGTGTGTGTGTTTCTCTGTTGATCTAAATAAAATAAACCTTAATTTTGTTTTTTGTATTTGTTGGTGTGTCTGTGTGTTGAAGTGCTGCCTCATATTTAGCTTTGTCAGTTAAAATTGAAGTCACATGCAATTCACATGCAAATGAATGCAGATTAGATGAGCAAAGAGGAAACTTGTCATAAGTTAAAGTAAATACCGCAGGTTTAAGATTAGGTGGGATCCAGACATGGCAAAATATCATTTTTTTCTTTTCCAGTATCAATACTGATACTTTTTTTTCTTTAAAATGAGCTGTATGTAGTTTTTCACTTGTCATACTTGTCCACATTTTCTGCTAATATCCACCCAATACCTATTAATACTCATAGGCCATCTCTAGCTGTAGTTTCTAACTGTAGGTCAACAAGGTGGCAGGGGCAGTAAGTTGATATTCCAGCATGGAGTTTGAATATCCCTGGGTCGTGTTTTGTTGACTTTCCCAGTACAGAATCCAAACCCATCACAAAACAAAGTGTCTGGAGCATTAAAGTTTATTTCTTGCACCCAGGTACCAGAGGCCTAGCCAGCCTGTATCAATGGACTGATGCCAAGATTAGGCCCAGTCTATACATGACAAGTGACAGGTGTGACAGACATGACCACGTAGGGACCCACCTATTCAGCCTATAGCAGTTTAGCCCACCACTCTGACGTTATAAGGAGTGTTTCAGCTCAGACTGCTTTTGGAATGAGACTTAATACAGGACAGCCAGTCAGAACAGCGCCATTCACAGTCTTAAAATCACAGATACAAGAACAGGCTGTATAATAAAGCAGGCTGGAAAACAGTAAAAGATAAATGAAGAATGTGGGCCCTTAGAACAAACCATTCCTGCCCTGCGAAAGTGTCCTTTCACAGTCTGACCAATGGCTTTGGTGCTTGCGCGGTTTGGTGACATGGTGTGGTCAGGTTTTCAGATAAGAAACTCAAATACGCTCCACATTGGAAAAGCGCACCAGTTACATTCGGCCACCTTCAGAGAGAGAACTGAACATGATGTGATGATGTAACAAGACGTGACTGTTCGTATCTGTGCTTTCGCATGAAGGAGGATCATGACTTTCTGGGAGTTTCACTGGCCACATTATTAGAAACCCTCATATGCTTGATGATATTGCTTATGCCCACTCAGACCTCTGAAGTTATGTAGTCGTTCTGAAGTGACCACCAGGCCTATATTAGAATCTCTGGGTCTAAAACGTTTTTCTCCTTTGGAAAAATAAACGTCGTTTTCCTTTGGTGACCAGAAATGTTCCAGAGTCGATGTATGTAGCATTATTTTTATATTGAGCTGCTAAACAGCCTTGTGGTTGAAAGGATCCGCTGAACACAGTATATCAGCTTTGGAACATATTAATTTACTGCGGCTCTGATTGTGATTTCAAAAAACGCCATTCATTGCATCCATAGAGACAAACTAGCTTAGACCAGAGCTCCTAACATGGGCCATGACACCGACTACAGAATGATGCACAACATCGAGGGCTATTTCTCTCGGGAGCTCTGCAGCAGAGCATGACTCAGATCTCTCACTCCTCTGACCTGTGCTTGACCCAGGCCCTGGTCAGTCACACCTCTAAGACTAATTCATCTTCAGCAAATCTGCTCCTGTCTCTGTGGTTTGGTCAGGGATGCTCACGCCTCTCCAATTAGTCCTTTGGTCAGGCAACTCCCATCTTATTACTCTTAATTTAGGCAGCAGATTCAGTTTTTTTCCTCTGTGTAAATAAGAAAGAGAAAGCCTTGGTGCATCAAATTATGAAGGTACCGTAAAACTAACCTGTCCATGATCAACCCCCAGATGCATATTTTACAATTATTATTTGAGATAAAAATAGCAATAAGCAAGAACAGTTTCTCATTAGGTTGAATGAATAACTGGCTCTAAATGTAGGTATTGTGATATAAACTGAGTCTGTTCTACAGTTTCTCATTAGGTTGAATGATTAACTGGCTCTAAATGTAGGTATTGTGATATAAACTGAGTCTGTTCTACAGTTTCTCATTAGGCTGAATGAATAACTGGCTCTAAATGTAGGTATTGTGATATAAACTGTGTCTGTTCTACAGTTTCTCATTAGGCTGAATGAATAACTGGATCTAAATGTAGGTATTGTGATATAAACTGAGTCTGTTCTACAGTTTCTCATTAGGTTGAATGAATAATTGACTCTAAATGTAGGTATTGTGATATAAACTGAGTCTGTTTTACAGTTTCTCATCAGGATGAATGAATAACGGGCTCTAAATGTAGGTATTGTGATATAAACTGAGTCTGTTCCACAGTTTCTCATTAGGCTGAATGAATAACTGGCTCTAAATGTAGGTATTGTGATATAAACTGAGTCTGTTCTACAGATTCTCATTAGGCTGAATGAATAACGGGCTCTAATTGTAGGTATTGTGATATAAACTGAGTCTGTTCTACAGTTTCTCATTAGGCTGAATGAATAACTGGCTCTAAATGTAGGTATTGTGATATAAACTGAGTCTGTTCTACAGTTTCTCATCAGGATGAATGAATAACGGGCTCTAAATGTAGGTATTGTGATATAAACTGAGTCTGTTTTACAGTTTCTCATTAGGTTGAGTGAATAACTGGCTCTAAATGTAGGTATTGTAATATAAACTGAGTCTGTTCCACAGTTTCTCATTAGGCTGAATGAATAACTGGCTCTAAATGTAGGTATTGTGATATAAACTGAGTCTGTTCTACAGTTTCTCATTAGGTTAAATGAATAACTGTCTCTAAATGTAGGTATTGTGATATAAACTGAGTCTGTTCTACAGTTTCTCATTAGGTTGAATGAATAACTGGCTCTAAATGTAGGTATTGTGATATAAACTGAGTCTGTTCTACAGTTTCTCATTAGGCTGAATGAATAACGGGCTCTAAATGTAAGTATTGTGATATAAACTGAGTCTGTTCTACAGTTTCTCATTAGGTTAAATGGATAACTGCCTCTAAATGTAGGTATTGTGATATAAACTGAGTTTGTTCTACAGTTTCTCATTAGGCTGAATGAATAACGGGCTCTAAATGTAGGTATTGTGATATAAACTGAGTCTGTTCTACAGTTTCTCATTATGTTAAATGGATAACTGGCTCTAAATGTAGGTATTGTGATATAAACTGAGTCTGTTCTACAGTTTCTCATTAGGTTGAATGAATAACTGGCTCTAAATGTAGGTATTGTGATATAAACTGAGTCTGTTCTACAGTTTCTCATCAGGATGAATGAATAACGGGCTCTAAATGTAGGTATTGTGATATAAACTGAGTCTGTTTTACAGTTTCTCATTAGGTTGAGTGAATAACTGGCTCTAAATGTAGGTATTGTAATATAAACTGAGTCTGTTCCACAGTTTCTCATTAGGCTGAATGAATAACTGGCTCTAAATGTAGGTATTGTGATATAAACTGAGTCTGTTCTACAGTTTCTCATTAGGTTAAATGAATAACTGTCTCTAAATGTAGGTATTGTGATATAAACTGAGTCTGTTCTACAGTTTCTCATTAGGTTGAATGAATAACTGGCTCTAAATGTAGGTATTGTGATATAAACTGAGTCTGTTCTACAGTTTCTCATTAGGCTGAATGAATAACGGGCTCTAAATGTAGGTATTGTGATATAAACTGAGTCTGTTCTACAGTTTCTCATTAGGTTAAATGGATAACTGCCTCTAAATGTAGGTATTGTGATATAAACTGAGTTTGTTCTACAGTTTCTCATTAGGCTGAATGAATAACGGGCTCTAAATGTAGGTATTGTGATATAAACTGAGTCTGTTCTACAGTTTCTCATTATGTTAAATGGATAACTGGCTCTAAATGTAGGTATTGTGATATAAACCGAGTCTGTTCTACAGTTTCTCATTAGGCTGAATGAATAACGGGCTCTAAATGTAGGTATTGTGATATAAACTGAGTCTGTTCTACAGTTTCTCATTAGGCTGAATGAATAACTGGCTCTAAATGTAGGTATTGTGATATAAACTGAGTCTGTTCTACAGTTTCTCATCAGGATGAATGAATAACGGGCTCTAAATGTAGGTATTGTGATATAAACTGAGTCTGTTTTACAGTTTCTCATTAGGTTGAGTGAATAACTGGCTCTAAATGTAGGTATTGTAATATAAACTGAGTCTGTTCCACAGTTTCTCATTAGGCTGAATGAATAACTGGCTCTAAATGTAGGTATTGTGATATAAACTGAGTCTGTTCTACAGTTTCTCATTAGGTTAAATGAATAACTGTCTCTAAATGTAGGTATTGTGATATAAACTGAGTCTGTTCTACAGTTTCTCATTAGGTTGAATGAATAACTGGCTCTAAATGTAGGTATTGTGATATAAACTGAGTCTGTTCTACAGTTTCTCATTAGGCTGAATGAATAACGGGCTCTAAATGTAGGTATTGTGATATAAACTGAGTTTGTTCTACAGTTTCTCATTAGGCTGAATGAATAACGGGCTCTAAATGTAGGTATTGTGATATAAACTGAGTCTGTTCTACAGTTTCTCATTATGTTAAATGGATAACTGGCTCTAAATGTAGGTATTGTGATATAAACTGAGTCTGTTCTACAGTTTCTCATTAGGTTAAATGGATAACTGCCTCTAAATGTAGGTATTGTGATATAAACTGAGTTTGTTCTACAGTTTCTCATTAGGCTGAATGAATAACGGGCTCTAAATGTAGGTATTGTGATATAAACTGAGTCTGTTCTACAGTTTCTCATTATGTTAAATGGATAACTGGCTCTAAATGTAGGTATTGTGATATAAACTGAGTCTGTTCTACAGTTTCTCATTAGGTTGAATGAATAACTGGCTCTAAATGTAGGTATTGTGATATAAACTGAGTCTGTTCTACAGTTTCTCATCAGGATGAATGAATAACGGGCTCTAAATGTAGGTATTGTGATATAAACTGAGTCTGTTTTACAGTTTCTCATTAGGTTGAGTGAATAACTGGCTCTAAATGTAGGTATTGTAATATAAACTGAGTCTGTTCCACAGTTTCTCATTAGGCTGAATGAATAACTGGCTCTAAATGTAGGTATTGTGATATAAACTGAGTCTGTTCTACAGTTTCTCATTAGGTTAAATGAATAACTGTCTCTAAATGTAGGTATTGTGATATAAACTGAGTCTGTTCTACAGTTTCTCATTAGGTTGAATGAATAACTGGCTCTAAATGTAGGTATTGTGATATAAACTGAGTCTGTTCTACAGTTTCTCATTAGGCTGAATGAATAACGGGCTCTAAATGTAGGTATTGTGATATAAACTGAGTCTGTTCTACAGTTTCTCATTAGGTTAAATGGATAACTGCCTCTAAATGTAGGTATTGTGATATAAACTGAGTTTGTTCTACAGTTTCTCATTAGGCTGAATGAATAACGGGCTCTAAATGTAGGTATTGTGATATAAACTGAGTCTGTTCTACAGTTTCTCATTATGTTAAATGGATAACTGGCTCTAAATGTAGGTATTGTGATATAAACTGAGTCTGTTCTACAGTTTCTCATTAGGTTGAATGAATAACGGGCTCTAAATGTAGGTATTGTGATATAAACTGAGTCTGTTCTACAGTTTCTCATTAGGCTGAATGAATAACGGGCTCTAAATGTAGGTATTGTGATATAAACTGAGTCTGTTCTACAGTTTCTCATTATGTTAAATGGATAACTGGCTCTAAATGTAGGTATTGTGATATAAACTGAGTCTGTTCTACAGTTTCTCATTAGGTTGAATGAATAACTGGCTCTAAATGTAGGTATTGTGATATAAACTGAGTCTGTTCTACAGTTTCTCATTAGGTTGAATGAATAACTGGCTCTAAATGTAGGTATTGTGATATAAACTGAGTCTGTTTTACAGTTTCTCATTAGGTTGAGTGAATAACTGGTTCTAAATGTAGGTATTGTGATATAAACTGAGTCTGTTCTACAGTTTCTCATTAGGTTGAATGGATAACTGGCTCTAAATGTAGGTATTGTGATATAAACCGAGTCTGTTCTACGGTTTCTCATTAGGCTGAATGAATAACTGGCTCTAAATGTAGGTATTGTGATATAAACCGAGTCTGTTCTACAGTTTCTCATTAGGATGAATGTATAATGCTGAAAAAATGCTGAAATATAAGGAATCATCTCTTCATAGACTCATAATTAGTCACTATAGATCAGTTCCTCATTGTTTATAGAAGTCAAACATTTGCCCAAGAGTCTTAAAACACATGTTGGGTATTGTTTTAAAGCTTTAAAATATTTATTGTAAATCTTTGTATGCTCTCTTCATGTTTGGACATTGTTTACTGGTGTGTATTTATTAAAAGAAAGTTTTGACCTCATGATTTTAGCTAAATATAAAGACAGAAGTGTTGTTTTTTTAATTTTACTGAATAATCTTGACTTCAAAGCTGAGCTGAGGTGAGCTCAGCTAAGTATTATTCTGATCTTTGCTGTATTAGTCACTGTTCGCCACTAGAGGGTAGTATGGGGTAATGCTGTAGTTCCTGTGTATACAATGCTTCCTTTCTGCACAATTTGCTGACCTCTCTGCTACAAGTTGGCCTTCTACGCAGATGAAAAACTGTAAAACTGCCTCTAGAATAGCCTTTTTGTACATATATGCAAAACTGAAAGTGCAAAGTGATGCTGCTTTGAAATATCTAAACAACTATTTGAGTACTGCTACCACAACTACCACAACTACTAGAAAAGCTACAACAATAGGTACTACTTCTACAAGTAGTACTTCTATAACAACTACTACTGTAAGTCCTGCTATCACAACTCCTACAACCCTTACTACTACTCTAACTACTACTACAGCTCCTAACGCTACTTTGCTAGCCCTCTTTTACCCTGTTCTTCAGTGGTCAGGACCCACATGGACCCTCACAGAGCAGGTACAATTTTGGTGGTGGATTATTCTCAGCACTGCAGTAACACTGACGTGGTGGTGGTGTGTTAGTGTGTGTTGTGCTGGCCTAAATGGATCAGGAGTTTTTAAACACCTCTGTGTCACTGCTGGACTGAGAATAGTCCACCAACCAAAAAATCCAGCCAACAGCATCCTGTGAGCAGCGTCCTGTGAGCACTGATGAAGGACTAGAGGATGACCAACAAAGACTGTGCAGCAGCCGATGAGCTATCGTCTCTGACTTTACGTCTACATGACAGTGTAGGAGCATCTAGAGTGGACACTGAGTGGACACAGTGTTTAAAAACTCCAGCAGCACTGCTGTGTCTCATCCACTCGTACCAGCGCAGCACACACTAACACACCACTACCACGTCAGTGTTACGTCAGTGCTGAGAATGATCCACCACCTAAATAGTACCTGCTCTGTGAGGGTTCATGGGGGTCCTGACCACTGAAGAACAGGGTAAAAGAGGGCTAATTGTAATTGTAGAACTACAAAGTGCACCTATACAGTAATTGGAGCTGATAAAATGGACAATGAGCAGAGAAACAAGGAGGTGGTCATAGTGTTATGCCTGATCGGTGTATGTATCACTACTGCTATTATTACAGCTACTGCTACAATTAAAGCAACTACTACCTGAACCAATACTGCTACCACAGCTACAACTACACCTATAACAACTACTACTATTACAACTGCTATTACTTCTAATACTGCACTGCAAAAAAAGTGAAATGATCTTAAATCTAGTCGATATATCTAAGATTTCCCATTTTGAGATGGTTGTGCACTTATTATATAGACTATTTTTGACTTATTTTATTTTATTGAGTAAAAATATCTCTCTACACAGGCAGATAAGTTTGCTTGGTTTAAGAAATATAATTGAAACCAGCAAAATGATTTGCCTGTGCAGTGAGATATTTTTCCTCAATAACCTAATTACTTAAAACAAGTTAAATAATCTTAAATTGAACTTACAACAATCTCATCAGCAAGAATATAGTGGTTGGGATAGTGTGTAGTGGGTAACACCTCTGCCTTCTACGCTATAGACTGAGGTTCATTTCCCACCTGGGTAAGCACCCTATACTACACCAGTAAGAGTCCTTGGGCAAGACTCCTAACACTGCCTTCACCTACCTGTGTAAAAATCATCAAATTGTAAGTTTGGATAAGACCGTCTGCCAAAAATGCCATAAAAAATATTAGATTTCTTGACTATATTTAAGAAAATGTTACTTTGGCAAGATAGTTTTTTTCCAGTGTGTTACTAATGCAGATCAGCTTAGTAACGCTTTCATGATTGTAACCATTGAAACTCTGAAGGCCGGTTTTCCAGACAGAGATTATATTTAATCATGGACTAAATTTTCCTTCCAGTGCAAAATCTCCATTCACAATCCCACGACTTCTCACTCTAAACCTCCTATACGTGTAAGTAGCTCCACAGTGTACGGCTGTTCCAGTAGTTTAAGGGGTTAATTCCCTTTCCTAAACAGAAGCCTGAGTCACAGTCAATGCTGTGCTTTATTTTCCAGTCTTTGGGCCGAGTTACAAGGAAGGAAACTTCAGACGTGTGTCTCCATCCGCACACGTCTCTCTCTTTTCACACTTTTTGCCTTCCTTCCCTTTAGCTCCCTGTACACTGTGACAGTTCTGAATGTCCTTCTGGTGCTTGCTGCTTACAGTCCCCTCGTCCGCTGCTGATTCACTCCTGTTTCTCTACAGTCTCCCTCTCCAGTCCTGTAAATTTATAAGAGTGAGTTTGGGTGAAAATCAGATTTCCCCTTCACCCAAATGTAGCGAATTAGCCCAGATGTTTGCTTTTTTAACTCTACCCTGGAGCTGTGAGGCTAATGCAGTTTGCACAGTGCTAATTGGTGGGTTGTTAGCTTCATTACTTGCAACCTACAATAGAATCATAGCTAATTGTCTCTTTAAAGAACAATTAACTTGTGTAACATAGCATACATATACATGTTCAGTGAGCACTACTAGTGCAACTGCTGCTAGTTATGATAGTAGTAGTTGTTATATGTGTAGTAGTAGTAGCAGTATTGTTCTGGTTTAGTTGTAGCAGTTGTTATAGTAGCAGTAGTACTTATAAAAGTACTTGTAGTAGTAGTAGTAGTTGTTGAAGCAGCAATAATAGTAATACTTATAATAGTAGTTGTAGAAATACACTATATTTCCAAAAGTATTCACCCACCCATCCAAATTATTGAATTCAGGTGTTCCAATCACTTCCATGGCCACAGGTGTATAAAACCAAGCACCTAGGCCTGCAGACTGCTTCAACAAACATTAGTGAAAGAATGGGTCGCTCTCAGGAGCTCAGTGAATTCCAGCAAGTCCAGTCGTGAAATTTCCTCACTGCTAAATATTCCACAGTCAACTGTCAGTGGTATTATAACAAAGTGGAAGTGATTGGGAACGACAGCAACTCAGCCACGAAGTGGTCGGCCCCGTAAAAAGGGTCAGCGGATGCTGAGGCGCATAGTGCGCAGAGGTCAACTTTCTGCAGTGTCAATCACTACAGACCTCCAAACTTCATGTGGCCTTCAGATTAGACCAAGAACAGCGTAGAGAGCTTCATGGAATGGGTTTCCATGGCCGAGCAGCTGCATCCAAGCCTTACATCACCAAGTGCAAGGAGTTGGGCTCGGCCCCTTAGTTCCAGTGAAAGGAACTCTTAATGCTTCAGCAGACCAAGAGATTTTGGACAATTTCGTGCTCCCAACTTTGTGCGAACAGTTTGGGGACGGCCCCTTCTTGTTCCAACATGACTGCACACCAGTGCACAAAGCAAGGGCCATAAAGACATGGATGAGCGAGTTTGGTGTGGAAGAACTTGACTGGCCTGCACAGAGTCCTGACCTCAACTCAATAGAACACCTTTGTGATAAATTAGAGCGGAGACTGCAAGCCAGGCCTTCTCGTCCTACATCAGTGTCTGACCTCACAAATAAAAGTAGTTTTAGTACTAGTAGTTGTTGTTGTAGTAGTAGCAGTAGCATTAGTAGTGCTTGTAATAGTAGTTGTAGTAGTAGTAGTAGTAGTATATGTAATAGTAGTTGTAGTAGTAGTAGTAGTAGTGCATGTAATAGTAGTTGTAGAAGTATTAGTAGTAATAGGAGTAGTAATACTTATAACAGTAGTTATAGAAAGTGTAGTAGTAGTAGCTGTAGTATTTGTAGTAGCAGTAGCATTAGTAGTACATGTAATAGTAGTAGTAGTAGTTGTTGTAGTAGTATTTGTAACAGTAGGAATATTAATACTTATACCAGTAGTTATAGAAATAGTAGTAGTAGTAGTTGTTGTTGTAGTAGCATTAGTAGTACTTATAATAGCAGTTGTAGATGTACTAGTAGTAGTAGTTGATGTTGTTGAAGTAGTAGTTGTAGTAGCAGTATTAGTTGTACTTATAATAGTAGTTGTAAAAGTAGTTGTAGCAGTAGCTGTAGTAGTATTGCTCTCAGAACATGGTCATGGATGTTCATAGAGCATAGCACATTTGGAAGTGAAGAGTTTTTTAAAACCTGTAATTTGTCCAAATACTTCCCTGACATGGGGGGGGGGGTGGGGGGTGGGAGTATGTATACAAAGCTCTGTAATTCCTAAATGCTTCAACCAATGTGGAGATACATGCAGCTGACTCTCTGCACTTTACAACTTTCAGTCCTAGTTAACGCCCATGATGACAAATACGCTAACATCGTTTCTTCTGAATGATGAATGATATACGAATATTTGAATAATATATCTGTGTCTGTAAATGGGAGAGGAGAAATTTTTAATATTATCAGAATGAGGCTCAGTCCCTGTTACACTTTATACAGTCTGTATAAGCTGATGAGAGAGAGAGAGAGAGAGAGAGAGAGAGAGAGAAAATAGGGAGAGAGAAATAAAAGGAAGAAAGCAAGAAATAAAAGAGAAAGGAAAGAACGAGTGATGAAGAGATAGAAAAGTGGGAGACAGAGAAAAGAGAGAGAGAGAGACATGCAGAGAGGGAAATGAGACGGTAAGCAGAGATAAACTCCTAAAAATAAAAGAGAGAGCGGAAATGAAGGCCGTGATTCTCTCTGTCTGCCACTCACACACATGAACTCGCTGCCTAATGACTGTTCACATCTTCACCATTTAATTATGCAGAATCGCAGGAAAAAAATGATGGATTCACTGTTAACTGTTAAAAAGTATTGTTGCAAGAAAAACAGATTATTGTAACCCAAGCACTGCCGTCTGTTCTCTGCTTGCCTTAGATTTCTACATTTTGAATTAATGATATGTTCTCAAACTCATCAGTAATGTGTCTTTTATGCGTCCGTCAGCCAAGGACATCTTAAAACTGAGCAGCTTACTGGTAAAAACAACCTTCATTAAATAAACCTGTACTGTTCTCAGGTTGCGGCACAAGCAAGTCCACTTACTTGATTTGAGAATCGTACGTCCAGTTTTTCTTCAGGTCCATCTAATGTTTTTTCATTCCTGGTTATCGGGTTTAGGTTCATTTCGTTCCCAAATATCTTTCTCTCTGATGTTCAAACAGTAGAACCTTTGTTCTTCAGTGGTCCAATATGTATACATTCTCACTGTGGTAGATAATATTACTTGTTTTAAGCATATTTATTACAACAAACAAAATGATCTGCCAATATAGTGATAATTTGACTTAAAATCACTGAAGACAGAGCAATATGGAGCTTTATGGAAGATGACACAACCTGTCAGTCATACCTCACACTCCAAACAAACAGGGGGCGACATCAACAGAAAGTTGTGGGTGTAATGAATTAAATTTCAAACTCTTGACTCCTCCCCCTCCTCACCGGTGTTAGGACGTTGTGTCTAAGGTGCTGTGGGGTCAGTAAAGTGTGGCATTTAAAATATGGAACCACTGATGGAGGATAAAAACATGTGGAACAGACAAATAAATGCACAAAGTTGTATTACGAGACAGGAGGGGCTGAGGCTAGCTGGTTAGCATGCTAACTTCAGTTAGATACATTATATGGTCAAAAGTATTGGGACACCTACACATTACACCTACAGGAGCCTTTATAAATCCCATTCTAAATCCATTGGCTTTGCAGCTGGTACAGCTTCCACTCTTTTTGCCCATTGAATCCAGAAAAGCATTTGTGAGGTCAGACACGGATGTTGGATAAGAGGGTCTGGCTCACAATCTCCGTTCTAGTTTATCCCAAAGGTGTTTGATAGGGTTGAGGTCAGGGCTCTGTGAGGGCCTGTAAGGCTGTGGAGCGATTATAAGGCAGATGTATGCACTGAGAGAAGCGAGATTTATTAAGGGCAAATCCAGAATTAGGGTCAAAACGGTCCAGGGTCAAGGAGCCAACATGGAGAGATTGGGGTACAGACATGATAAATAGAAACACAGACTAAACACACGACAGAGAACAAAAAATAGAACAGAGGCTAGAGGAACACACAGCAAACAATACCATACAAAGACCAAACAATACAATCCAAACAATACAAAGACTAGCAAACTCACAGGGGAAAACACAGGGCTTAAATGCAACAGGGATACCGAGGGTTAACAAGACACAGGTGGAAAACATAGGTGGTTACAATCAGGGGGCAGGGTCTGAAAACAGGGGGGCAGGACCGGGAAGAAACAAAACAAAAGCACATGGACAGGACTGGGTGGTAAACACAAGCACATGGACAGGACTGGGAGGGGCAGATCGTGACAGGGCCAGTCAAGTTCTTCCACACCAAACTCACCCAACTATGCCTTTATGAGCCATACTTCGTCCTCTGGGTCTCAGCCATGCTGAAAGCGTAGAAATGTCTTGGTGTGCTGATGCATTAAGATTTCCCTTTACTGGGACTATGGGTTCTAGGCCAACCCCTGAAAAACAACTCCATAGCATTATCCCTCCTCCACCAAACTTTACAGCTGGCACAGTGCAACGTTCTCCTGGCATTCGCCAAACTCAGCTCTCTTTCTTTTCTCCTTCCATTGTTCCATCTAAATTTTTTTCCCTCTCTCTATCTGTTCTTCTTTTTATTCCTCTCTCTCCCTCCATCCCATCTGTCTCCCCCTCTTTCTGTCTCTCACTTGATCTCTCTATTTCTTTCTCCTTCCTATTTTATTCAGTCTCACTCCTTCTGTCTTTTTCCTTCCCTCCACTCACTCTTTTTCCTCTTTTCTCCCTCTATCCCTCCAAATCTCTCTTTTCTCTCTCCAATCCATTCTCTTCAGTTTCTCTTTTTGTCTCTCTCTCTTTCTCCCCCTCCTCTCTCTCACTCTCTCTCTCTCTCACTCTTCTAATGGTGTAATCAAGTGATTAATGATCTGAATGGGAGCGAATCTGAATGTCCATTAAAGGAGATCAGACTGTTATCAGGCTGAGTGTGAGAACGAAAACATGCCGCTGTTGGATGATCTGAGCTTCAAAAATTTCAGCCACACACACACACACACACACACACACACACACACACACACACACACACACACACACACACACACACACACACACACACATTCCTCTCCTTTTACACTCAAGCTCAAGCGGAGGAGAGCAGGGCACAGAATGGCATCTTTATTATTTTGCTGAATAACTAAAATACTTCAGCATGGTTAATAATATTTGTACACATGCAGACTCACATCTCTGCTGCAAATGAAAATGTAAAGTTTGTTTCCATGGTTAGCTGGCTAATTTGCTAAAATAAATAGATTACTTTGCTAAGGATGTCTTTCTTGCTTCAGAATTCGTTCTCCGTTTGGGAATCTTGTAACTCTGAAGTTATATTAGCTGCAGAGCTAGTGTTAGCTGGTTAATTGGCTAATATTAGCGGATTACTTTGCCAGTGGTGTGGTTTTTTTTTTTTGCATTAGAGCTCATCCTCTATTGGTTGATACACCAGCTTAGCCATTATTCCCTGATATTTTCCAGTTCTACCATCTGTCTCCTTTCATAAATGCAACTGCAGCACAACCCACATTACAAAAAATGTTCCTCTGCATGTTTCATGCAGTTACCTATTTCCACCAGAGAGGCCGCCATTTCCCCACATTTGCCAAACTTCCAAAGTGTAGCTTTGACACATTCTCTACAGAGAACACACTAGTGCACATTAAAATTCACAGTAACTGTTTATTCACTGGGTTTAACATATAGGAAAACAATATAACATAAAATGTGGCCTGTACACATTATGTCGCATTTTACACGGCATGTTTTATTTTTTCTGCTATATTAAATTCAGCAAATAAATAGGAACTGTGCACTTAAAATCTACAAAAAATCTCAAATTTAATTGTGTTTCCTGCAGAAGATGTGTTGACATATCATTGCTGTGCGAAGAGAACCAAGTATCTCGATTTTGTGTTGTTTTTTTTTTCATTTTAACACAGCTGTCCTTTACATTGTGCAAAAAAAATGATGATGAATGGACCAGCAGAAATGCTCCAAAATCACTTAAACTCTTTATACGTTGACTTACATTAAACGGTAAGAGCATTTCTGCTCCCTCCTGTAAACAGCAACAACATGTTTTAACATATTTTCAGCTTGAATGCCACCAAAACATGTCATTTAGCCAGGGGTGTTCAGACTTTTGCACATATACAAACATACACATGTTTAAACTTTATCATGAAACAAACCCAACAGCTGCTGTGAAGTGTTTCAGTGAGTTTATTTCCAGGAAGAGTTTATTTACAGAAAACCCAAAGCCAAGCATTTCGTCCTCGACTTCAAAGAGATCCAATCTTGCATACAAAAACAAATCAAAAGTGTTGGTCACTTCCTCCTCAGCAGATCCTAAGGCAGAGCTATGGGTGATTAACCAGCTCTGACTGAAATAAGAGATGGTTCTTCAAGGGTTCTTTAGTAAAGAGGGTGGTTTTATATACAACCACGAACACTCAAAAAACCCTTGGCATGATTAAATGTTTCTTTGCATGGTGAAATCTTTCTTTAGAAAGTGTTGTATAGCGTTCTACCTAGAACCTTTTCAAAAATGGTACTGTGTAGCACCATAAAGTGTTCGTTATTATTAGAATGTCATGCCTTTACACAATAATTTGGTGCTACATACAGTGTTCATCCATCCATCCATCCATTTTCTAAGCCGCTTCTCCGTCAGGGTCGCGGGGGGACGCTGGAGCCCATCCCAGCAGTCTTTGGGTGGAAGGCAGGATACACCCTGGACAGGTCGCCAGTCCATTGCAGGGCAGACAGACAGTCACTCACACACACCTAGGGGCAATTTAGCATGTCCAATTGGCCTGACTGTATGTCTTTGGACTGTGGGAGGAAACTGGAGAACCTGGAGGAAACCCACACAGACACGGGGAGAACATGCAAACTCCATACAGAGAGGACCCTGGCTGCCTGGTCGGGGAATCGAACCCAGGCCCTCCTCGCTGTGAGGCGATAGCGCTACCCACTACGCCACCGTGCCGCCACAGTGTTCATTCAATACTAATTAAATGATGACATTTTTCCCCATAGGAATGAATGGGGTGCAAAAGTTTGTGCACCCAGCTTATATTAACCATGCAGTTGCATAACAACCCCCAGCAACCATAGAAACTGCATGGCAACACTCTAACAACCATTTGGGATGCAATAGCCATCGCCTAGCAACACGCTAGCCACCACCTGGTATACCATAGAAATTGCATAGCAACACCTTAGCAATCATTTGGGACACAATGACAATGACCTAGCAACAGCCTAGCAACCACTTGGAATATCATAGCAACCACCAGCAATCACCTCTCCACCACCTGGGATACCATAGCAACTGCATAGTAACACTCTAGCAACCATTTGAAATACAATAGTAACCACCTAGTATCACCCTGGCAACTACCTGGAATACCATAGCAACTGCATAGCAGCATCTTAAGTTACTCAGGCTTTAGTAACACTGAGATTAATAACTGATCATCATATTAATTTATCAGTCTACTCAGGCTTTAGCAGAGCTCAATAACACTGAGATTAATAACTGATGATTACATTGATTTATCAGTCTACTCAGGCTTTAGCAGAGCTCAGTAACACTGAGACTAATAACTGATCATCACATTGGTTTATCAGTCTACTCAGGCTTTAGCAGAGCTCAGTAACACAGACTAATAACTGATCATCACATTGATTTATCAGTCTACTCAGGCTTTAGGAGAGCTCAGTAACACTGAGATTAATAACTGATCATCACATTGATTTATCAGTCTACTCAGGCTTTAGCAGAGCTCAGTAACACTGAGATTAATAACTGATCATCACATTGATTTATCAGTCTACTCAGGCTTTAGGAGAGCTCAGTAACACTGAGATTAATAACTGATCATCACATTGATTTATCAGTCTACTCAGGCTTTAGCAGAGCTCAGTAACACTGAGATTAATAACTGATCATCACATTGATTTATCAGTCTACTCAGGCTTTAGGAGAGCTCAGTAACACTGAGATTAATAACTGATCATCACATTGGTTTATCAGTCTACTCAGGCTTTAGCAGAGCTCAGTAACACGGAAATTAATAACTGATCATCACATTGATTTTTCAGTCTAATTGGGCTTTAGGAGAGCTCAGTAACACTGAGATTAATAACTAATCATCACATTGATTTATCAGTCTACTCCGGCTTTAGGAGAGCTCAGTAACACTGAGATTAATAACTAATCATATTGATTTATCAGTCTACTCAGGCTTTACAGAGCTCAGTAACATGGAAATTAATAACTGATCATCACATTGATTTATCAGTCTACTCAGGCTTTAGGAGAGCTCAGTAACACTGAGATTAATAACTAATCATATTGATTTATCAGTCTACTCAGGCTTTAGCAGAGCTCAGTAACACTGAGATTAATAACTGATCATCACATTGATTTATCAGTCTACTCAGGCTTTAGGAGAGCTCAGTAACACTGAGATTAATAACTGATCATCACATTGATTTATCAGTCTACTCAGGCTTTAGCAGAGCTCAGTAACACTGAGATTAATAACTGATCATCACATTGATTTATCAGTCTACTCAGGCTTTAGGAGAGCTCAGTAACACTGAGATTAATAACTGATCATCACATTGGTTTATCAGTCTACTCAGGCTTTAGCAGAGCTCAGTAACACGGAAATTAATAACTGATCATCACATTGATTTATCAGTCTACTTGGGCTTTAGGAGAGCTCAGTAACACTGAGATTAATAACTAATCATCACATTGATTTATCAGTCTACTCCGGCTTTACAGAGCTCAGTAACATGGAAATTAATAACTGATCATCACATTGATTTATCAGTCTACTCAGGCTTTAGGAGAGCTCAGTAACACTGAGACTAATAACTGATCATCACATTGGTTTATCAGTCTACTCAGGCTTTAGCAGAGCTCAGTAACACAGACTAATAACTGATCATCACATTGATTTATCAGTCTACTCAGGCTTTAGGAGAGCTCAGTAACACTGAGATTAATAACTGATCATCACATTGATTTATCAGTCTACTCAGGCTTTAGCAGAGCTCAGTAACACTGAGATTAATAACTGATCATCACATTGATTTATCAGTCTACTCAGGCTTTAGGAGAGCTCAGTAACACTGAGATTAATAACTGATCATCACATTGATTTATCAGTCTACTCAGGCTTTAGCAGAGCTCAGTAACACTGAGATTAATAACTGATCATCACATTGATTTATCAGTCTACTCAGGCTTTAGGAGAGCTCAGTAACACTGAGATTAATAACTGATCATCACATTGGTTTATCAGTCTACTCAGGCTTTAGCAGAGCTCAGTAACACGGAAATTAATAACTGATCATCACATTGATTTTTCAGTCTACTTGGGCTTTAGGAGAGCTCAGTAACACTGAGATTAATAACTAATCATCACATTGATTTATCAGTCTACTCCGGCTTTAGGAGAGCTCAGTAACACTGAGATTAATAACTAATCATATTGATTTATCAGTCTACTCAGGCTTTACAGAGCTCAGTAACATGGAAATTAATAACTGATCATCACATTGATTTATCAGTCTACTCAGGCTTTAGGAGAGCTCAGTAACACTGAGATTAATAACTAATCATATTGATTTATCAGTCTACTCAGGCTTTAGCAGAGCTCAGTAACACTGAGATTAATAACTGATCATCACATTGATTTATCAGTCTACTCAGGCTTTAGGAGAGCTCAGTAACACTGAGATTAATAACTGATCATCACATTGATTTATCAGTCTACTCAGGCTTTAGCAGAGCTCAGTAACACTGAGATTAATAACTGATCATCACATTGATTTATCAGTCTACTCAGGCTTTAGGAGAGCTCAGTAACACTGAGATTAATAACTGATCATCACATTGGTTTATCAGTCTACTCAGGCTTTAGCAGAGCTCAGTAACACGGAAATTAATAACTGATCATCACATTGATTTATCAGTCTACTTGGGCTTTAGGAGAGCTCAGTAACACTGAGATTAATAACTAATCATCACATTGATTTATCAGTCTACTCCGGCTTTAGGAGAGCTCAGTAACACTGAGATTAATAACTAATCATATTGATTTATCAGTCTACTCAGGCTTTACAGAGCTCAGTAACATGGAAATTAATAACTGATCATCACATTGATTTATCAGTCTACTCAGGCTTTAGGAGAGCTCAGTAACACTGAGATTAATAACTAATCATATTGATTTATCAGTCTACTCAGGCTTTAGCAGAGCTCAATAACACGGAAATTAATAACTGATCATCACATTGATTTATCAGTCTACTCAGGCTTTAGCAGAGCTCAGTAACACTGAGATTAATAACTGATCATCACATTGATTTATCAGTCTACTCAGGCTTTAGCAGAGCTCAGTAACACTGAGATTAATAACTGATCATCACATTGATTTATCAGTCTACTCCGGCTTTAGGAGAGCTCAGTAACACTGAGATTAATAACTAATCATATTGATTTATCAGTCTACTCAGGCTTTAGCAGAGCTCAGTAACACTGGCAGTAACACTTAATTGAAATCCTCTTGAAAACAAGACTATTAGTTAATAAGTGATCATGGATTCTGTGTCTTTTGAATATTATATATATTTTTAATGAGTCAGTATTCTAAAACTATTCTACTTAAAATATAAAAAGTAACTGTATTCGTAGTACTTTAACAAAATGTAACCAATACTGAATATAGATACTCAGTGTTTGTATTCTGAATATGTATTCCCAATACTTCTTGTGCATTGTGTCCAAATGCAGTAAATAATATGCTGTACGCAGGTTGATGTGCTTCTCCAGTACAGCAAATATACTCTGATGATGTAATATTTTGACAAATACTTGTAACAGTGTGCAGTGAGAGCTATTATCATGATATACTGCACCCCACACTGTCCTGTGGCGTCAGAGACCGCAATACTAATTTCCAGCCAAAACAGCCAATAAGTGCAAGTTAAGTATGTGAGGAGATAAGATATACGATAATCCACTTGCATAAGGAAAGAGAAAGTCAGGGAAAGTCAGAGAAAAACAGGATTAAAAAAAAACGCATTTCAATAAAGGATTAAAAAAGGTACTAACATCTGAATGTGTTAGACTGGCAGGATTATGAGGAGCATAAAACGCAGTAGCTCTCTCTCTCTCTCTCTCTCTCTCTCTCTCTGTGTGTGTGTGTGTGTGTAAGGGTGGCATCATTTACAGTCAGGATCCTTATCATCCTGCCACACTCTCACATTACTGATGGGTATAAGCAGGAAGAGCGAGAGTGAGAGAGCACAAGAGAGAGAGAGAGAGAGAGAGAGAGAGAGAGAGAGAGAGAGAGAGAGAGAGAGAGAGAAACAATGGAAGACAGGGACAGAGAGAGAAACACAGAGGGGGGAATAAAGAGACAAAGAGAGATATATAGAGAGAAGATAGACAGAGAGAGATAGAGAAACAAAAAGACAGGGACAGAGAGAGAAACAGAGGGGGGTAAAGAGACCGAGACAAAGACAGATATATAGAAAGACGATAGACAGAGAGAGATAGAGAAACAAAGGAAGACAGGGACAGAGAGAGAAACAGAGGGGGGATAAAGAGACAGAGACAAAGAGAGATATATAGAGAGATGATAGACAGAGAAAGATGGAGAAACCAAGGAAGACAGGGACAGAGAGAGAAACAGAGAGGGGGGATACAGAGACAGAGACAAAGAGAGATATATAGAGACGATAGACAGAGAGAGATAGAGAAACAAAAAGACAGGGACAGAGAGAGAAACAGAGAGAGAGGGAGATGTAGAGAGAAGTGGATTTCCTTAAGCATCTTTTAGCCAAACATATGAGAAAATGGACTTCTGTCTGTTTTACAGCTCGAGATCAAGTACAGTGATTGAGTGGATAAATGAAAAAAGATTTAGTGGACATATAAGGTACAAATAAACTGACCAAAAACAAAACAAACAGCAAAAGAATGTAGACTATTATAAAGATTCATTGGACAAATATGGCAAAATAGACAGGTTCAGAGGTCATATGTGAACAAAAACAAGGATTCAGAGATCAGTATAAATATTCAGTGGACAAATATGAACAAAAAGATAATAATAATAAATTACATTTAAATTACATTTTAAGATAAAAATGTAATGGACAAATGTAAATGAAAATAAAGGACCAGAGACAAATTTATTGGTCAAATGTGGCCAAAAAGAAAGATTCTCATAAGTTTATTACAGTGTTTCCTGTCGGCTGTCAACACCTCCGTCCTCAGCTCACTGTGTGTGTGTGTGTGTGTGTGTGTGTGTGTGTGTCAGGAGGTTTGGAGGTGGATAATGATTCTGTTTAAGCGCCGACACCCTGTGGAGAGAGAGAGAGAGAGAGAGAGAGAGAGAGAGAGAGAGAGAGAGAGAGAGAGAGAGAGAGAGAGAGAGAGAGAGAGAGAGAGAGAGTGAGTGAGTGAGAGAGTGAGACAGAGAGAGAGAGTGAGAGAGAGAGAGAGAGAGAGAGAGAGAGAGAGAGAGAGAGAGAGAGAGAGAGAGAGAGAGAGAGAGAGTCCTTGCATGACCGTTTGATTGGCTGAATGTCCAGAAAAGCTCCTGCTGGGTCACAGGCAGGATGTGCTCACATATACAACATGTTATACAACATTTACTCTGAAATCTTATCAGATCAACCTGCTTTTCTTTCACGCTCACATTCAAATCACTACATTTGTGTTGTTTGTGAGTAACTGTTGCCAAAGCCAAGCGCTCACAGTGAGTGCATTTACATGCCCCTAATATCCGATAACTGCAGAAAGTTGGTAATCAGATAATGGGGAAACTCCGGGTCTACATGAGTCACACAGTAATCAGACTTCTGCTTTACAAACAGTCAAGAAACTCACAGAATAAGATGTGACATAAACACATGCCGTAAAATTTAGACTTCATACTGTGGCTTTTTACCTGAGCCACTTTTCCTGAAAATACGAACATATATCATCTAGAAGATCAAGAATATCCTTCATTTCGTCAAGCATGTGTTTGGTTTCGGCGACACTCCAAAAGTGTTGCTGCATCTCACAGCACCACCTGTTTTCCCACATGCTCAGACAGAAATCTGAAAGAAATCAGAGTAAGAGCTCACATGCACTGAGAAATCTGATCACTAGACCTTCAAGCTAAGAAATTGAATGTGCTGTTTACATGACCATTTAACTAACAATTCAAGCATGTTTGTATTTATTCTAAAAGTACACAGAGAATTTTTAAAAATATTAAGATGTATTAAAAAGGTGCCTCCTAACAACCACCTGGAAGCCCCGGTAGACACAAAAACTGCCCCCGTCAGATAAACAGCACTTAAGGCTTTCATCTTTGAGAGAGAGGAGAAAATCAAGCTGCTTCAGATCTGCAAACATCCACAGGTGTTTCTGTCCATCCTTCCACTGTGAGAAGACGATTCAGCGCTATGGGTCTGAAAGGATGTGTAGCTGTTCAAGAAGAACCTGACTGAGAAAAGAAGACACATCAAAGAAAGAAGCTGAACAGTGGACTGACCACGCCAGAGTCCAGACCTCAACATCACTAAATGTGTTTGATTACTTCAGAAAATGATCAACCAGCTTCTAAGACTGAGCTTTGGGGGTGTGTCTGCAGACTGTTTGAGGAGCTGAAAGTGAGTCTCCTGAAAAGAATGGAAGCTTTATTTAAGGTAAAGAGTGACTCACCGAACACTCACACAGCTGAGATTAGATTTAGTTGTTGAGGCTTCTGGATAAATTTCTATTATGTTTTCGTTTTTTATCCTGATGGTGAAAAATAAAAAGAACTAGTTCTTTTGACTGTATCTAAAATAAATGAATGGTGATCTCTGACTTTTGGACTTTCACGTTTTTCTACGTAGTCATATAGTCTCTCTCTCTCTCTCTCTCTCTGTCTCTCTCTCTCTCTCTCTCTCTCTCTCTCTCTCTCTCTCTCTCTCTCTCTCTCTCTCTCTCTCTCTCTCTCTCTCTCTCTCTGGTTAGTAATTCTCTCTGTATCGTTTGTCACTTCAAAGCATTCTTTGACGTGTTGCGTTTCTCTGTAATCTTGAAATCTCAGAACGGCTCTCGAGGTCTGAGAGGAGCTGCTGCCTGCAGAATGAGTCTGAACGGAGCTGCAGGAATCAGCTGTGCTAACATGCTAACAGGAGAAGAGATCAGATACAGCGGAGCTCAGCAGCTTTCAGCTGAGAACTGAAGGAGGAAAATTCATCGTTCAGTGTCACAGACTTTAAACGGGAGCTGTGTTTTTATTATGGAGCTAATAACTTGGCCCAGACTTTTGCATACGACTAAATTGTCATGAGGAAATTTGAACAAAACCTTCTGCACATTTTAATGCACATGTACTGTATGTTTATTGGATTTAATATATCAGAAAAATTTATATTTTACGTTTTATTTAAAATAAAAACTAAAGTTTGCACAAAAAATGCCATATATGATGGCATATATATGTTTATGTATTCTCTATCTATCTATCTATCTATCTATCTATCTATCTATCTATCTATCATGTATTTGTCTATATATATTTTATCCATACATCTATATATATATATATTTTTTTTTTCGACTAATTTTATTGCATTTCTCTCTTGAACACACAGAGAAAAAGTAAAATATAAAACATGCAATAACTTCTGCTCAGGTCACATTTTTAGCTTTATTTTACCCCAATATGCCACCACATAAATTCAGTAAATAAACAGTAACTGTGCATTAAAATGTGTAGAAGTGTGTTTTCTGTAGAGGATGCAAACTTCTTCACTCAAATTCAACAAAAACATCATTTAACCAGGGCTGCCCAAACTTTTGCATGCAGCTGTATACATGCACATAATTGCTGCACTCGATAAAAAAAGGTTGCACTTTTTACAAACAAGCATGTGGCAAAAATTGTATATGTAAAAAACCATTACAATAATGATACCAATAATACTAATAAACTCACCAGGTCATTAGCAAATAAATAAATAAACAAGAAATGAATTTGCATTTTTTTGGGTGCAATTTCACAACAAGACATTATTTTAATACACATAAAATACATAATAATTTATTATTTTTTGGATTATTCAATGGTTTAAGATATTTCAGCATAAACTGTTACATTTAAAAGCAGGTTTTCAAGTTTGTTCTTAGGACAAGAATAAGTTAGTTGAATGTTCCTGAATATAATCCGCAGTGGAGAAACAGTAAAACGCATCTTTCGGAGAAAAGGGTCCGCTTCGTTGCAACACTCATGTTTCTATGCGAGCCGGCGTGATTGCTTGCATGGAAGGGATAACGGCGCTTTAAAGGACGTCGGAATCGACCAATAGAAGTGTTCACCTCATGAATTTGTAAGTAATTTAGTAGTCGGCAGCCAATGAGAGGCCGCCGGGGGGCGTGACCGAGTGAATGTATTAAAATGACGGAGAAGAAAACTGACTGTTGAGTTTGTGTATGCGGAGGCTGTGGGGAATTTCGGCTAGAAAAACAACAAACACAAGAAGTTCATGTTACTCGTTTGCTCGCCCCGTCTTTCAAAAACGCCTAAACTTTCTCGCTTTTTCCCTTGTGGTCGTCTTCATGTCAAACATTTGGCGTCTGGGAGCTATTATGGCTGTTCGCAGGATGGTGTTAGCTAGCAGGGTAGCAGGCTAACGGGCTAGCTGCGCCTGAAAGACTGTGCCTAACCGTTAGCTTAGCTTAGCTGAACTTAGCTTAGCATAGCCTTGGCTGCCTACCTACCCTTCCTGCCGTCAGACTGCAACCAAGGCCAGCCTGCTGAATAATTTAAGAGGTGAGTGATGGATTTTCTTTCTCTTTTTGGCCGCGACAAACAACAGGCTAACATACCGGACTCCGTGAAGACGAGGCTGCTACTTATTCGCCAGCTTCTTGGTCGAATTTTCCCGTTCCACCTTAAATGGTGCAGCAGTTACATTCTGGCGCCCGACATTTAAGGTGGAGCGGAAAAATTTGAGCCAGATTCTGGCGAATAGGAAGCCGACTTGAGACTCGTTTTGTGAAGTGAGTTAACGAAGCGCCTGCATACCCACAGTATGCTTCAAATGTTAAAATATTAGACTAAATAGCGACTGAAATCTTATCCCGCGTAGATCTCCAAAACTGTCAAAAGTGTAAACCGCTGTGTTCGTGAAGGATCCACGTTGTTTGGGAGTTTGCAGAAGAGGAGTGGAGTAACTTGGCTCAGCTTACACACCTAAAAAGATGGTTCTTCAAGGCTTATTTACTGAAGGCAGTGGTTCTGTATAGAACCATTTAGTTTTTTTTACATGACGCATGGTTCTTCAGATTGATACAGAATGGATGTTTTGTATGTGCGATGTGTTTTCTGTATGGAACCTTTTGGAAAATGGGTCTATATAGAACTAAAAAGGCTTCTCGACGCTTGACAGTAATGCATTTTCGTGCAATATAGGACCGTTTTCAAGAAGGTTCTATAGTGAGCCATATGCAACGCATTCACCATCAGTCTAAAACAACTGTTTTGCCATGCGAAGAACCATTTAAGCATGAAATGGTTCTATGTAAAACCATAGAACCCTAGAATCTATAGAATCATTGAATAACCATCTTTTTGAAAAGTCTATCACAACCAGTCTCCCTCAATCTGAAGAACCATTTCACTGTGCAAAGAGCTAAATAAAAGCATAGAACCCTAGAATATGTGCAACCCTTGAAGAACCATCTTTAAGAGTGTAGCACTATTTTTGGTATTGTATAGAGCTGTTTTCAAAAAGGGTTTATAGTGAGACATATACAACATGTTCTTCATCGATCTAAAGAACCATTTCACTCATGGTTCTGTGTAGAGCCACTGTCCTCAATAAGGAACCCTTGAAGAACCTTTTTGTTATGTGTAGATGCAGGGCTGTTAAGTAACGCCCCAGCTACTGACATGAATTAGTAAGTGAGCTGACTTGTTTGTGTCTACCTTTGTCATCCTCTTAGCAGGCTTGATAACTTCGGATAAGCTCGGTAACTTTCTGATCAAGCCAGCCACTTAAATCTCAAACAGTGTTTTCCTGCTTCTCCTGCAGCTCATGCACAATTTAGTGTTTTTCTGCTCCAACAAACTTTATTCAGTCCTCTAGGTTCTTGCCAAAAACGATCCACTGTGTATTCAGGTGATGGGTTGTGTTCGAAATAACCCAATATTTCAGTCACAGTCCTGTTTTTACAGCTCGTCAGGCTGCACTGATTTCAACACAGCACTGAAGAATCGAATAAATTAGCTCAAGCTTTTTATTGCATTTTATATGATGTTTTAGGTCAAGGGTGGGGAAAGATAAGGGCTAGGGGAAAGCTAGGTGGTGACATACATTTTTATGAAAACACAAATCAAAAATGAACCAAAGACAATACATAAGCAAGTACACAACTGAGCAACATTACGCAGTTGAATTGGAAACTAAACTCTCACAGTTTCTTAGTGTTAATTGTTTTGCCTTGTTAAGATTTGCTGTAAGATATTCCATCTGAAATATGAATTGAAAACTAGATATCCAGAATTGCACAGCTGAAAGCTGTGGAGCAGTTCAAATGCAAAAAACTTAGTTTTCTTGGTAGCTGTAAAACCTGCCATCATCATCCTTCGCTGAATCGAAGAAAAAAGAGCTGAGTCACCATTTAAAAAACATAAATGTGGCGACAGTGGCATAATGAGATCAAGTACTTTAGGTAATGTGTGTACCGTAGAGGTCCATATATCTGCTACTATAGAACATTCACAGAAATTATGGCTGTTGTCAGAACAAAATGTCGTATCTCTAAACTGATTACTTTGAATGTAAGTTAATGGAACCAGACTTCTTGCATATAAAATGCTAAAAATGGAGATACGAGGTTTTGTCCCAATGGCAGCGACTGAAAACTAGAAATATCAAATAAAACATATGTCCTGTAAGGCGTCTACCATTTACCATCTTCTGAGGATATCGCTGTCAGAAATTGAAAGTAGGGGTCAGGGTGTCTCCTAGCATATTAAAGTGGGGAAAGGGGGTGGGGCTTATGCTAAGGACATGCCTATAATCTGATATTGGGCTTTTTTATGTTATTTAGTTAGGGCAGTGCAGCAGACGTTACAAATGTCCTGTTCGAGAAATTTGGAATATATGAACTGAACAGATCTGTGTAGAATATAATTAGAGTCCTGTTGTACATTTATAACGTTTCTTAATGTCCAAAAATCTGTCATAATTCATAAATCATCGACCATTTTCTAATCTCTGTTGGTCAGTTAGGATTATATGGGCTGTTCTTGTTACTGTGCCTTTAAGACTGATGTATGCAAATTACCTTAATTCTGATTGGATGATTGGTCCTATATTGTGCCTTGTGAAAAAAAAAACAAAACAAAAAAAACCCCAAATAATCCATGCTGAAGCACTCTACTGTGAATGGCTGGGTCTAAGATACTGTAGGTTGAATAAGCAGACAAATGTAGGTAGATGGATAATTATATAGATATTTATTGATTGATTGATTGATCCGTAAAGGGAATTACTCATAAACTTGCATACATTGTTCAGAAATAAAAACAGACATATATTCAACAGAGATACAAAAAAATATTGATTTATGTGCCATAAAACGAAACGGGCTTAGTGTTCAAGTATAAGTTGGACTGGATAATAAGCGTTTTGGTTTGAAAACTGTGTTTACATACTGCGTCGTACTATTTTATTACAGATTAAAGAGTGGGGGAATTCACTTTTCCACTGTATGGCCCCTTTAATGCGCAAAGTACCAGAAAGCTTTACCAAATATTGTACTAAAACTGAAAATATAAAGTGTGAAACACTCAAATATGCAGTACAGTAGAACCGATATAGATCACCTCACCTGGTACTCATTCATTATCACCTTTTGGGTAGGAAAAAAAATGGAATGTGAAAAATCTGTAAACGTTCTGTCTCAGTTCAGCGAGATCAAGATGTCTGTCTTTACCATGCAGTGCAATGTAAACTCACACGCATATGATGAGATACAGGCCTTGCTACATTTGTAACTGCAGATCTGTGTCGTACCCGGATGTCAAACAGCCTGAGCCAAGTCTGTCTGATAGTGTTGTGTAATTTAAAGCTCTGTCAGGGTTCGTTCTGGCAGGTAGAGTTGGCCTGAAGCCTATCTGCCTGTAGTTTGCATGGATAAGTTGCGCAGGACGAAGTGCAGGAATGTGCGGTTGTTGGGATTTTACCAAAGAGGTCTTTCCATCATCCGTGATTAGCCTCATATGGGCTCGTCTGATGACTCTGAAGGTTTAACAAATGAAACTGAATTTTTTTTGTGATCGTTCAAGCACCGTAACCTGAAAACATCTGTTCTTATTTTGTTTTGCTTGTGGGTTTTTTTTTTTTTTTTTAATTTATCTCCTGGCGGCTGCCGGTGCCAAGACACCTTGCTTGAACTTGCTGCAGGTTGTTGCCGCTGTGATGGGAATCTCACCTTTGTGTGAGTTTGATGTAGCTTCCCAGTGCTGGGTGATATATCTAAATCAATATTTGTATACATATTGGTGTTTTACAGGCATATTGATTTTCATGATTGGCATTACTTCTAGAGAAACGTACCTGCTGACATTTTGCTGATGCTTCAGATTCTTTTGGAAAAGCAGTTTGAAATACATAACAGCTAAAATAATTTCCTTTGTTTGTAGTTTGTCTGCTTAACGACAACGTGCGAGGTTCCGTGTCTTCCATTTTTGTTGTATTGTTTTTTTTTTTTTCTCTTTCAGTTTCTCACAGTTAAGCAGTCTGTTTTTGTTACTGTACACTTTTAAAAAAGATGGTGCTTCAATGGTTATTAAGGAAAGAGAATGATTCTATATAGAACCATGAACACTCAGAGAACCCTTTGCCTGATTAAAGGGTTCTGTGTGTCATGAGTTATTCTGATTAATGGAAAATGTTTCATGTGGTTCTATATCGAACCTTTTTGAACAGCATTCTCTAAAGCACCCAAAAGGGTTCTTCTGTTGTAACAAGCTTGACCGTCTTTGAAGGTTAGTTTTCATATATGGAATGTGTGTCTGGGGAGTGAAAGGTACGTTTTTCCTCATACGTTTTCCACATATGTGAGGAAAATTTATGTTCTAGATGATATGGAGCTTTAAAAGGGAGCCAAGCAATACAATGGAGAGGTGGGGCTTAGTGGAAAGGCTGAGGGGTGAAATATGGTAAATAAATAAATACCTTGGTCTGATACCAAGATGTGAAGATGTGTATTTCTGTACTTTTCCTCATTACTGACAGCCTGCATCTTTGTGTTTCCAGGTTTTCCGATGGTGGCAAGTGTAGAATAAGGGGCCATCATGCTACGCTGAGCTCGTTTGGGAGTACGAGGACGTCGCTATGCCGCTGTTTGTCACCTATCCATCTCTTTTGTGGATGTAGAGCATCTTTCTGCCATGCCACTTTTTGGCCCTCCGTGATTCTGTGTTGATGGCACTGATCCCTCACTGGAGTTTTTATTCCAGCTGCTGTTTTATTTTATTTACTTATTTTGGCGCCTGAAGCATCAGCAATGAATGTATGCGTTGCTGTGAATTTACCCGGATACTTGTGAATTGGATTTTCCAAGGAGGAGGAATTTGACAGGAAGCGCCTCCAGGACTGGCCGTAATTATTATTGCTGTTGTTATTAATATTATTTTAAACAAACTGTTAGCTCATAGAGGGTCATGGCTTCAGTGTGGAAGAGACTTCAGCGCGTGGGAAAACATGCGTCCAAATTCCAGTTTGTGGCCTCCTATCAAGAACTCATGGTGGAATGTACAAAGAAGTGGTGAGTTTGTGTCTGCTCATCATTCTCTCGTGCCCTCTGCACTTCTGTAGATGTAGTGTAACGTGTGTGTGACTCTGCTGGAAGCACAGCGTGCTGTGGAATGCTGAGTTGGCCTGTGACGTGTGTGTGTTGACGGTGATTATTCAGCTCTGCTGTAGTGCAGACTTGCCCATGTATCATACAGGGAGGAGCTGGGAAGGTGGGAGAAACATGAACTGAACATAATGATGGCTACTGCTCTCAGGGAAGTAATGATGTGTTTATTGTAGTAGTAGTAGTGATTAGTTTTTGTTTATAACATTTAGATGATGCTGTTATCCAGAGTGACTGACAGAAGTGCTTTCTTGAAGTGCTAGATTAGCGTTCACTGAAGTGTTTCACAAATCGATGAGTCTTTAGTCTGCGTTTGAAGGCAGTGAGGGGCTCCGATTTGCAGACAGCCACTGTAAGTTCGTTCCACCACCTGGTTGCCAGGAATGTGAGGAATACTGATGCTTGTCTTCCAGACAGCAACAACAACAAAGCAGCTTGATAGATCAGTAATAGGAGTGGAGTAGTAATAATAGTTCATAATAGTAATTAGAAGTGTAATGGTTCAGCCTTTTCACGATTCGGTTCAGTCCACGACTTCTGCACCTCTATTAGATTTGTATCATGGTTTGGGAAAGTGTAACCACTGTAATACAGTAGTTACAGTAGTAGTACAATACACAGGACTGAAATGACGGATGGGCAAATGCAACCCAAAAGTTATAATTCAAAAAGACTTCTTAAATTGTTTTTGAAAATGACCCTTTTGCAAAATTTTCACCTATTCAAGGAAAAGAAAAGACTAAAAAATAGGCCTATGTAAACATCAACAAGTACAAAACATCAAGTGGAATAAAAATGTAAACATCAAGAGCTTGAGCAGCTACGCCCATCAATTTGCATGTGAGCTTTCGATCCCCGGCTGTCGAATTTCTGCTGCAGCTTAGAACTGCTATACCACAAGTGATTTAGTAAAATTATTTTTACACATCGTTTTCTGAACTCTAAAAGAAAAAGGTTGTAATTTTAACTAAGAAATGGAATTACTGATTCATGTAATAAAGCCCGTTTCTGTGCGGACACTGTTAAGGTATTTCGGCTCAGTGAGCCCCCAGTATTACTCTGGTGAAAAAGGTCCGGATGTCTACACACTTAAAAATGATTCTTCTAGGGTTCTTTAATAAAGAAAATGGTTCTATAGAGAACATATTTGAACAGGGCTCTACATAGCACCAAAAGGGTTCTTCTTTTGTAACAATAGCAGAACCCTTTGAAGGTTTTTGAAAAGGGCTCAATATAGAGCCATCTAAAGCATGTTCTCCATCAATCTGAAGAGCCATTTCATCATGCAAAGAACCATTTAAGCATGCAGATTGTTCTTTGAGTGTTCATGGTTCTATATAGGATCACTTTACTAAAGAACCCTTGAAGGACCATTATTTTAAATGTTTCCTGTTAACTTCAGTATAATGATGTAGTAATAATAATATGATGAATTAACATATGATAAAATCCATGTCATCCATGACTAGGCAGAAGTGCTCGATGCCTGAACATTGGAATACGCTGTAGATTTACATTTAGGGCATTTGGCAGACACTCTTATCCAGAATGATTATTTTTTTGGATTATGTTTACACAGGTAGGTGAAGGTAGTGGTAGGGGTCTTACCCAAGGACTCTTATTGGTATACTGTAGGGTGTTTGCTAAGGTGGGGATTGAGCCCCAGCCTACAGTGTGAAAGGCAGAGATGTTGCCCACTACGCTATACCAACCACTAGATCATTAAGAGGGAGGACATCAAGGAAATCTCAGAGGCTATAGAAGAGTGTCTAGATAGCTGTAGATGAGGAAGGGAGAAGTGAGGTCAGCGAGTGCTACTTGGACACGTTCTGTGGTCTAATCTGCCCCGTCTGGGTCGCCTTGGCTGGGCTGGGCTGGGCTGTCTGATGCTAAAAGGCCTGAAACACCCAATGACCCCAGGTTATGTCATTGATGATGGGTGTAAGTGCATCAGATGTGGCGCCACAGTAATATACGAACAATGATGCCTAATGATATCTGAATCATATTGTATCAGCATATAATTGCTTCAAAAAAACAATCTTGGCATTGGACAGATGATTAGATGATTTGGTTTGACTGATATTTCAGACCGATATTTGGTAATGTATTTGTTACCAAGGAAGAGCAGAATGTTAGTGACACTGGACTGCAGCACTGAAATATCGGCATTTTATTCACTTTAATGCTTTTGTACCCATATATAAACACATCATTTACTTTTTATAGATGGTTATGTGTCAGATATTGTATGTACATGAACAATATTGCATATTGGCTTTGGTCTACAATTCCTATGTGCCTAGTAATAAAAATGACTGGCACCACTTTATTTTGATAGTCCACTATTTGATAGTACTCTGTAGTCTGTTGTTAACATTCGTCTAAATATCAATGAAATGCAACAGAACTTGTGAAGGAGTCTAATGATTCTTGGCTTAACCAGAAGTCTAAACCTGACCTCAACTTTAACCAAAAACCAAGACCTACACCTTAACCTGACCCTAAGCCTATCAACGTTTATCACCAGAAAGTTTAATAATTGAAGTGCCTATAGGGGACCATCAAAATGAAGTGTGACACTGATTTATAACGTTGGTTGGAATACTGTTGTCTACACATTTGAGCTATAAAAGGGGGAAAAAACTAACATTTTCTCTAATAAACAATTTTAAAAGGACTGTCTGGCAGATGCCTGATCCATTTATTAAGGTTGGTATCAGACAAGTACTGATCTTGTATATCCAATTGGAGCTTCCTCAGTTTTATGGTGGTGAACGAAATTTGCTGGTATCTACAGTCCAGACAGTCCATATCGCAGAGCAAAAACATCCATTTCATGGAGAAGTCTAAGCCTCCAGGCCAGTGATATACAGCTACTCTACTTTTTTTGGTGTTGCTATTTTTTTCCCTTCATTCTTCCTCACCTTTTTTGAAAGCGCGCCTGTGTGTGTGATGCGGTTTCTCTCTCTGCTTCAGTGAATTCTCTCATCTTCCAGATTTCAGCACTACAGAGAAACAGAGGTTTGGCTTGGCACGGCTTCAGTTGAGTCACATTTCAGTAACAAACACGCACTGTTGTGCATCACTTCAGAGTGCCAACACATACGCACACGCCCAGATCAGAGAAGACGACCCAAGGGTTTTTCGAAGGCATGTGTTCAGTTGAGTACTGTTCCCTCAGGACACACACACACACACGTGCCTGAGGTGCTCCAGATGTGTGTGTCGGGGATGGAATGAGAGGAATGTGGCGATGTCTGTTGCTTTGGGGCACTGGGGGAGGAAGAGGAATGTGAGGAAAGACGGTTTGTCTCCATCTTAATCTGCAGTTTAGATGTCAAGACGTGAATTGTGGGCAATACCAGTTTTAAGAAGTTCAAATATTGTTTCAGTATCGGCCGATTATAGTTTTGCATGGTCAAGAATTAAATGGCCCAAAATAGCGATGGCATCCTGACTCCGTGATGCTGCTTCTTTCAACTTTAACAAGAAAACCATACATAGTGAAACAGTAGATAATATATATGTTGCAGCATGGGGGCGGAGCTTCCCAGCATTCCTAGTGGCTTTACTGGTTCTGTTACTTGGATCTCATTATTCTTATTTCAGTTTCTATGCTAAAGGCACATCATTTATGAAAACGTCTAACCTGGTGCTCTAACATGTTTAGAGGGCAGCGCACATGATGATAGTTCTAATGTTGGCTTATGATTTCACTGTCAAGAGAAAAATACAGCTTTACTTGACTCTATATATACTGTGGAATTCTAGATGACTGCACATTCATAGCTGAGTTAACTAGTAAATAACTTAATTTAGCCACTTTAGGCTTGTACTTTAATAGTTGCATACAATTGAATTGGAAATTGGGATTGTTTATGTGACATTTGTCAGCTAAAGTTTCTTGATTATGACAGCCATAGTTCGTATGGCTGTTTTGTGTTCAAGTTTATCCAGTTTACTCCATAGTGCTGTGAAGTAAACAGTTACTGCCAGAGTAGCAGTCTGTATAGTTTATGGGTCGGCAACATGCGGCTCTTTTACCACCCTGTTGCGACTCCACAACAGAATTAGATTTTTAGGTAAAAATAGAATAATCCTCTATAAACTACTGTGTAAACGCTTCATTTCAATGGTAACCCTTTGTCCAGCTACCCTGAGTGTTCACAGAGAACTACCTTCTAAAACTGTTAGCGAGTGGAGCCAAACGTTCGCTGAGACACAGAAACCTGTTTGCGTCTCCTTTGTTCGCCAAATCTGAAACGCCGGCGGCCTCTGCGTTAAGACGATGATGCAGTTATCATCTGAAAAGTGAAGTGTTATGTGCAGTAGGTTTTCCTGTCTCTGTGTTTGTATGTCTCCATTTGTGTCTGCTGTGTCCGCCCCCCCCATTACAGTTCCTGTTCAGTTTATCCATGTTCCAGTCCAGGTTTTCCACTCTGTTCCATTTTCCAGCCTACCTCCGTCCCGTGATTTGGTCGTTGTCCCGTTTAAAAATGGAGCTGCGTTGGAGTTTCGAGAGAGATTTCTGCTATGTGCTTGTTGTTTGATTTGTGCCTGACCTTTTGCTTGTTTTGTTTCTATGTCGAATTTGCCTATTCTCTTCTGATGTGGTGGCTTTTGTAAATATTAGTAAATTTTTGTACAGTGCTGGGTGTAGGGAGTGACTGCCGTTTGTTTTGGGATTTGGGGTTTTGTGTGTTTTTGTAGGGTCAGGGAGTTAGGTTAGCACACCTTGTTTTTATGTTTATTTATTTGTGTCACTAGGTTAAGTACTTGTTTGTGTGTCTAATTATCTGGGGTTTTTGTTTATTGTTTTGGCCTGGGCCACTCCTGAAGTTTGTATCAGTGTTTGTCTTTTGTCAAGTTCACTTTAAAGCCCAATACACTTTCTTTCACTGTTCCTCTGTGACTTGTGTGGTTAACTTAATCCAACATACACCTTGACAGTAATATTCATACTACCAAGCTGCTATGATCCTTTACCCCTAGGCTGGGTCGTAACAACAGGCTCGAATATGTAATAGTTACTTGCTTCTCTGTCCCAACTCCATTAACGATTCCAGAGACCCTGCATTTCAGAACATGAAGTAGGACAGCTAGCGCAACTATCACTGTGTCCCAAACCACACACTTCTGTACTTCACACACTACACTAATGAGTGCACTTCTAATAGTATATGCGCTATGTTTACATGCTGTTTAGTGTGCTAGTATGTGATTTGGGATGCGGTGTATCTTACCGAGATGAATCTTGTTCACCCAGTGAGCCGAAGAGTTTCATCTTCAGATACTCCAGCATGGAGGATGTGCTCCCGTGCCAGCTGAGCTCGGCTTTACAAATAGCACAACTGACAACCTTTTTTTTTTATTTATGAATTTAGCTCCCACACTTTTTAGGATTTTGTTCTCGAAACTGCCATCTGGCTGTTGTTAGCTCTTCAGGGAACAGTAATGTCAAAACATTCCTAGTGAACACGAGAAACACATGCAATGACGTCACCAACTAATCGACCACTAAATTAGTTGCCAACTAGTTTGGTCATTGATTTTAGTCGATCAAGTCAAATAATCGTTGCATCCCTAAAAAACACTCCCGCTGGTTTCCTGATGAATTTAATCTGCAACAAGAAACTGTCAAAGACTTGCGTCATGAATGAGAAGCTGATTTCAGCCTCATAAAATCCAACGTTGAGAGGCATTTTACAAGAAGCTATTCTACTTTTGAGGAACATTTCCTGCTGGAGAAGCAAGAAAAATGGCTTTTATTTATTTATTTATTATTTATTAATTTTTTTAGCATGTGTTTGCACATTAGCACATAATGAGACATATTTACAGCCCAGATGGTAAAACAGATATAATGTTTTGGCTCCCAAGGTGGTTTGATTTTTGTTGATGGGACAAAATGTCTCTTCTTAGCCTTTGGTTTGCCGACACCTGGTGTAGAGATGGATGAAAGAGTAAAATCACAAATCAGATATTCTCTTCATGTTAGAGGAGTTTGCTCTTTTCAGTATGTAAACAGTTATAAATGTGGACGATTTATCACTGACTTTTTTTGTCAGTGATGAAACATCCATGTAATCTTGATATGGGACAGTTTTATGGGCCACAACAAGATATTAGTTGGTTATTAGTTTTTATCTGTTCCAATATAGAGCGATACAGCTGGGAGGAACAGTCTGCTGAAAGGCAACTATTCACCCACTGACAAGATGTTGAAATCTATTGCGCCAGGCTGATTCTCTCACTGTGTGAAGGGCTCAACAGGAAGTTTTTTTTTTTTGGAGCCAGTGGTTCAGATTTTTACTCTCCCAAGCAGCAGTTTCACTGGCCCACTTCTCTAAAAAGGAAAGCTATTTCTGAGCAGTACTTTACTGAATAACTACAACCCCAAATCCAATGGAGTTGTGTAAAACATAAATAAAAACAGAATACAATGATTTGCAAATCCTTTTCAACCTACATTCAATTGAATACACTACAACAACAAGATATTTAATGTTCAAACAGATAAACTTTATTGTTTTTTGCAAATATTCACTCATTTTGAATTTGATGCCTGCAACACGTTCCAAAGAAGTTGGGACAGGGGCAAAAGAAGACTGGGAAAGTTGAGGAATGTTCAAAAAACACCTGTTTGGAACATTCCACAGGTGAACAGGTTAATTGGAAACAGGTGAGTGTCATGATTGGGTATAAAGGAAGCATCCGTGAAAGGCTCAGTCATTCACAAGCAAGGATGGGGTGAGGTTCACCGCTTTGTGAACAACTGCGTGAGCAAATAGTCCAACAGTTTAGGAACAACGTTTCTCAACGTGCAATTGCAAGGAATTTAGGGATTTCATCATCTATAGCCCATAATATCATCAAAAGATTCAGAGAATCTGGAGAAATCTCTGCAAGTAATCGACAAGGCAGAAAACCAACATTGCATGCCCGTGACCTTCGATCCCTCAGGCGGCACTGCATTAAAACCCGACATCATTCTGTAATGGATATTACCACATGGGCTCAGGAACACTTCAGAAAACCACTGTCAGTGAACACAGTTCGTCGCTCCGTCTACAAGTGCAAGTTAAAACTCTGCCATGCAAAGCGAAAGCCATATATCAACAACACCCAGAAACGCCGCCGGCTTCTCTGGGCCTGAGCTCATCTGAGATGGACTGACGCAAAGTGGAAAAGTGTCCTGTGGTCTGACGAGTCCACATTTCAGATTGCTTTTTGAAATCATGGACGTTGTGTCCTCCGGGCCAAAGAGGAAAAGGACTGTCGGATTGTTATCAGTGCAAAGTTCAAAAGCCAGCATCTCTGATGGTATGGGGGTGTGTTAGTGCCCATGGCATGGGTAAATTGTGCATCTGTGAAGGCACCATTAATGCTGAAAGGTACATACAGGTTTTGGAGCAACATATGCTGCCATCCAAGCAGCGTCTTTTTCAGGGACGTCCCTGCTTATTTCAGCAAGACAATGCAAAGCCACATTCTGTATGTGTTACAACAGCGTGGCTTCATAGTAAAAGAGTGCGGGTACTAGACTGGCCTGCCTGCAGTCCAGACCTGTCTCCCATTGAAAATGTTTGGTGCATTATGAAGTGTAAAAAGTGTAAACCAGAGACCCCGGACTGTTGAGCAACTGAAGTTGTACATCAAGCAAGAATGGGAAAGAATTCCACCTACAAAGCTTCAACAGTTAGTGTCCATAGTTCCCAAGCGCTTATTGAGTGTTGTTAAAGGGAAAGGTGATGTAACACAGTAGTAAAATGCCCCTGTCCCAACTTCTTTGGAACGTGTTGCAGGCATCAAATTCAAAATGAGTGAATATTTGCAAAAAACAATAAAGTTTATCCGTTTGAACATTAAATATCTTGTCTTTGTAGTGTATTCAATTGAATATAGGTTGAAAAGGATTTGCAAATCATCGTATTCTGTTTTTATTTATGTTTTACACAACGTCCAAACTTCATTGGAATTGGGGTTGTAGTTAGTCATGTAGCTATATGTTCTCGTATCGGTGTAGCATGAATGTCTTACTTTCATCGTTTTCCACTTATAGAATCTGCTGCGTCCAAGAAGCTTAGAAAAGTAGTTTTTGTTTAGCTTTGTATTTTGTTTTTTATTTTTTGTGCGGGATGGGCCATAGTAAAGAGGGAGCAAACAGAATTTAATTAATCAATCATTTTAGACTTTATAAGTTAACGAAGATGAATTCAAGGATGTGAATAACCAGCAGCTGCGTTTTCCACCATTTTCGTGATGCTTTTTATTGATTGATTTATTTATTTGTCTTTAAACTTTACATTGTTTGTGCGCAGGGAACTGTGGGTAACCAAAGGCCTGGAGGGATGCATGAAGCAAGCAAGTTGCTTCCTTGAAATCACCCAGAACGTAGGCAGCATTTCTAGGCTGTTTATGAAGGGTCCTTGACTTTGGATCGGCCTTCTATGACGTAGCGTCCAAGAAATGCAGCCTAGGCTTTGGGACACAGCTACAGTTTAATATGATGCGTTGTATTGTTAAGACCCTACTGGACATCTGGTAAAAGTTAATGGTGGGTTAAAAGTAGTCTTGTCTTTTCTGCAGCTCACAGCTACCATGAGGAAAGAATGAGCTGCTCTGTTTGCAGAGACTTGCTGTCTAACTAGTGAAGTGTTTGCTTGTATTATTGATCGAGATTGGAGGAATTTGGAGTGGCTTTTTTGTAGAAAAGAATGTGGTTGAAGCCTTGTTAGCTTGAGATTTCACTGCCGTCTGCTAGCAAAAGCTGTCTTCACACATGTATTCTGCACACTTAAAGATGGTTCTTCAAGGGTTCTTTAGTAAAGATAAAGGGTTCTTCAGATTGGAGTGTGTTTTTATTAAAAAAAAAAAAAAAATTCTTTCTGCAAGTGTTCTATATGGCACCAAATAAGGTTATTCTGTTGTTGCAGCCTTGACATAATAACAATAGAAGAACCCTTTTAGGTGCTATATAGAACCCTTTTCAAAGAGGTTCTTTGCAGAACTGTCTATGGCACAATCTCCATCAATCTGATGAATCATTTCATGATGCAAAGAACTCTCTAATCATGCAAAGAACTGCTTGCATGAATAAAGAGTTCTTTGCATCATGAAATGGTTCTTCAGGTTCTATATAGAACCCTTTTCATGTACAGCACGCATTGATCTCCATCAATCTGAAAGATCATTTCATGGTTCAAAGAGCCCTTTGAGTGTTAGTGGTCTTATGTAGAACCATTTTCTTTATTTAACAACCCCTGAAGAACCGTTTTTTTTTTTTAAGAATGTGGAAATAAGATCATATCTGTCCTTGTGAGGCTGCACTTTTGCTGTAAGTACAGCAGCACAATCCAGTAAGATTGCAGAGAGGATCTGAGGATGAGCAGCAAAAGTCTGAAGATATTCTAGTGACTATCCTGCAGTGGGAACGCAGCACTGCCTGATTGAGCAGGGCCTTTCTGAGGAGTTTTGGAGTGTATCTGTGAGGGAGAGAGTGTGAGACGGAGCGTGGGCTTCGTGCCTCGTGGTTCATTCGTCCCATATGTTGGTGTTGTGGTGGAAAGATTCCATTTGCTCCAAGAAAGAAAAGCACAGCCGCTTCTTACTCAGAACAAAACTCACTCTGTCAGTGTCTGATTGTATAGAGAAAAAAGTACAAACTGCACTGGGGTTTAGGGAAAGGGAAACGGTCCTGAGAGATGGAGAGAGAAGAGAGTGGTTTGAGGGGGTAATTTGGAAGATGAAAGACGGGAAGTAGTAGATTGAGAGGGAAGAAATGAGAGAAAGTAGGGAGGCCAAAGAAAGAGAACTTGTACAGGAAGAGTGGGAGATGAGAGGTAAAAGGTGCTGGAGAGTGCACAGAAGTGGGTGTGTCTCTCTGTGTGGTACGATATGGCTGCTGCTTTGCATTGATTTGTTCTGTATTGTTTGTGTGCATGCTTTGACGTTTCCCTGCTGGCTGAGGAGTTTACTGTCATATCCATGGAGATGGTGGCCGAGTCTGACTTTTCCCAACCGTGCCTCAGAGGCTTCTTGGTCTGGCCGTTTGGGTGACACTACAAACACTGCTATGATCGGCTGCTGGTCCGGTGGTGTTTGACTGCATGAACAGCACTATGGCGCAGCTACAAGAGCTCTTGGGCTGGCTCCCTAAGTGACGCAACATTGCCATTATGTGTCTGCCTGGGCCGGCCACTTGGGTGACGCTGCGTTGCAGCTATGAGGCTGCCTGGACTGGTGGTGTTCGGCTGCAGGGAAACACTACCACTTTGTGGCTGAGAACCTTTTGAGCCTTTCCGGGCCAGCCACATGTGTGATGCACTGTAGTTGCTGTGTGAACTTTCCCCCGCAGCTAAGGACTCTTTCCAGGCTACACTCTTTAAAAATGCAGTTCTTCAAGGGTTCTTTAGTAACTAAAATGGTTGTACATAGAACCATGAACAGTCAAAGGATCATTTGCATGATTAAAGGGTTCTTTGCATCATGAAAGGGTTTTTCAGATTGATGGAGAATGTGTGATAGATAGATCATTGTTTAGAAAAGGCTTCTATGTAGCACAAAAAAGGTTCCATTGTTGTTACAAGCCAAAGAACCCTTTTTTGGTACTATATAGAACCCTTTTTTGCTAAGAGGGTAGCTAAGTGACGCTATATACTGTGGTCACTGAGAGGTGTGTGTGTGTGTGTGTGTGTGTGTGTGTGTGTGTGTGTGTGTGTGTGTGTGTGTGTGTGTGTGTGTGTGTGTGTGTGTTCTGTGTTATTTTATTGTTTTGTTGATTTATATATCTTGTTACTTTTTGTTCGTAATTAAGCATGGGAAATGTGCTGTATAAATAAAGTAGTAGTCATTATGATGACGACAAGTTGGAGATTAGCCTCGATTTCCTGGTCATGTCAACAGAAGCAAAGACTGCAGTGGAAATTTGGCACAAGAAATGCGTTTCAAATAATCAGTTATCAGTAAGAATCTGTTTCAGTACTTCTTCTTTCGGCTGCTCCCTTTAGGGGTCGCCACAGTGGATCATCTGCCTCCATCTTGCCCTATCCACTGCCTCCTCTACTTTTACACCAACCATCTCCATGTCCACCTTCACTACATCCATAAACCTTCTCTGAGGTCTACCTCTTCTCCTTCTACCCAGCAGCTCCATCTCCAACATTCTTTGCCCAATATATCCACTATTCCTCCTCAACACATGTCCAAACCATCTCAACCTGGCCTCTCTGGCTTTATCTCCAAACTGCTCCACCTTCACTGTCCCTCTGATCTGCTCATTTCTAATCTTGTCCATCCTTGTCACTCCCAACGAAAATCTGTTTCAGTACATTATAGGAAAATTTAATTTTGCGCATGTGAATATGTCTGTAAAAGCTAAACTGCCACAGATATGATTCTTTGTTCTCTTCCAAGTGTCATCATTTATGATCAGTGATCAGAACTGGCTGTCTGGGTGCATCCTGTCACAGTAAAGTTGGTGGGAAGGGGTGGGGCTCCTATCGTCATGTTATTATATATAATATATATCAATGCGTAAATAATAAATCCTTTTTGCCTGTGTAGCTGATATACCAGCGCTCCCTTCTAAACATGTTATGGCACTGAACTTTGTTTTCATGATGTTCCTTGGTGACATTTACCTCGATCCAGCTCACCCAGCTCAGTTTGGCATAATACGATTGTGAAATGTAACGACTGTTGAACTGTTGCCAACAGCTCAGTAACTGCGATCATTTCCAGTAATTGAGATTAGGCAGTTGTGTTATAATTATGATGGACCTGGCCATGCCTCTGGAACAGAACAAGCTTGCTTTAGTGTAATTTGTTCTTTTAAAGGGAAACTCCACAGATTTTTCAAAAATTCTAAATGATCGCTTTTGGTGTGAAATGCTCTGTTCTAGAGAAACTTAGAGTCAGAATTATTCACAGTGGTGGTGATAGGAACCAGACGTCCACCTCTAAAAGCTCCCTCACAGAATGTTATTGCACAAAATGGTTTTGAGCACGCTGCCTGATGTCTGAGACACTGTTTTCTGATGGTTTTGTTATACTGTTTCAGTTTAAACTGTCTTTGAATCGGTTTGTTTTAATCCAGTCGTGACTGAGGGATACAGACGTTATGAGGCAAAATAGTCCCCAAGGAAAGCTTATTTTTCCAGGTTTTCCATTATTTTGCCATCATCCTTATTCCATATAAAAGTTCAGACGACACGTGTAGGTTCACTGGTGGTTTTGGACAGTAAATAAAATGTCTATATTTATAATTGTAATCTCATGGTGACCCTTGGTTCCTGTCACCTCCACTGTAAAGAAATCTCAACCATTTCACACCAAATCACTCTAAATCTCAAGGACTTGGGTAGACATTTTGAAAAATTGGTGGAGATCCCCTTCAATATCTAGAGTTGCTTTGTATATTTTAGTAATGATAGTCTGAAGGTCAACAAAGGAAGGCTAATGCAAAGCTCTCTAATCACAGGTGGTGTTGCACATGGTGGTCCCCATGCTGACATTGCAACAGCCCTCATTATACCTCTTTCTGATGGAGAATCTTGGATGTTTGATGTTTAGACCAAGGATTTGCCTCAGGTTTCCCTGAAAGTGCCACTGCCTTATGAGTAGCCATGTTAGCAGACCTGGGTTTATTACAGGACCATTCAGCCAGGTTACACTGGAGAATCACCGCTGGCTGTTTAAAGATCCGGACTGCTGGATGGAAGGCCTTTTAGGAAGGGTGGGGGCGTAAAATGTTCGAGTGATGGAATGTCTGCCTCAACAGTATTTCCTTGTTCAGTTTTTGAAGAAGGATTTGTCTAATGTCTGTTGCATTGTAATAATACTGGCTAATTTAAACCTACCAGGCTGACTGCACTCATTTAATACATTTAAATTCATTTAAAGTGCTGTAGTAAGAATGAGCAATGACAGCACAGTTTTCTTCTTGCTTCATTACATGTAGCTGAAGAGGCTGGTTTAGCTGGTAACTGGTTTCAGTGTTAAGAGCTCCTCTGCATGTAACAAAAGACATGGATGGTAAAGTGTTGTTTTAGAACAGGACACCAAGACAATGTCGCAAGTGTTGTTATCTAATAAAGTCAGATTTTAGAACGCGGTGCTGTTGTGCTTTAGGACATGACTCCTAAGGAATATTTTTATAAGTAAAAATAGGATGCAATGATATGCAAATCAAGACAACATATCAAATGTTGAAACAGAAATTTTAAAAATATATGCCCATTTTTGAATTTGATGCCAACAACACATTCCAAAAACGTTCAGACGGGGACTTGTTTACCACTGTGTTTCATATAGGATTTAGGTCTTTGATATAGGATTTCAGCTGCTCAACACTTTTAGTTGTCTTTTTTTTTTTTTCTTTAAATTTCATAATGCGCCAGATAATTTCAGTGGTGACAGATCTGGACTGAAGCCAGGTCAGTTTGGCACCTGGACCAAATGCTGCTGTAATACATACAGAGTGTGGTTTGACCTCGTCTTGCTGAAATAAGCAAGGCCTTCCCTGAAAAAGATGTAGTCTGGATGGTGGCATATTTTGCCAAAATATGTGTATATCATTCAGCATTAATGGTGTCTTCACAGATGTGCACGTCACCCATGGAATTTCAGATGTTGATTTGTCAGACTTTTAAATGAGCTCCGGCCCAGAGAAAGTGGCAGTGTTTCTGGATGCTGTTTATATGTGGTGTTTTTTGGGGGATTTGAGCGTTTTAACTTGCAATTATGGATGCAGTGACACATTATTTTCATGGATAGAATTTTTCAGAAATGTTTCTGAGCCTATGCTGTGATTTCCACTAGAGCATCATATCTATTTTTAATACCGTGCCGTCTAGGGGCCAAAAGATCCAGCAAATACTGGTTTTTGGCCTTGTGCCTTGCATATAGAGATTTCTCCATATTCATATTATGTACTGTATGTTCAGAAATGTTGCTCTTGAATTGTTCTTGAACTCTTTGCTCGTGCAAAAAACCATACAAATATGTCAGTTTCGACATGTTCAACATGGATATGTTGTCCTTGTACTGTTCACAGTTAAATATAGGGTTTAAGGGATTTTTTTTTTGTAGATTGTGTATATTTAAGTAAGGGCTACACACCCAAAAGTAAGAGTTTCACCCACCTTTGCACCTGTGTAAATGACAATAAATGTGATTTCATGTGATGTCTCATTTTAGGATATAATGCTGGTGGAATGTCATGTTCTAAGATGCAAATCTGGTGGAATGTTAAGGTTCTAGAACATGAGTCTGATTTCAGCAGTATAGAACTGTGTGCTAGATTCTCAGCCGTTTGGTGAATTGGGCTTGCTTTGCAGCAGTCAAATTCAGTGTAGATCTGCGGTGCGTGTTGGGGGGATCCTCTGTGCAGGAGTGCATGTTCCCGGTGCCAGCGGCAGGATTTTCCTCGGCAGAGTGCCTGGCCAGGACTGCAGCTCAGCAGACTTCAGACAAGCGGCAACAAACCCCTCCAAAAACACACAAACACACACGCTGCAGCCACACTTTCAGCTCACAGCACCCACTTCAGGGAGCGTTTACTAGTGAAAGTACTGAGACACCATAAATCATGCTTTTTTTTTCAAATTTTTTTTATCATTATCGTGTTATAAATGTTTGCCATAAACACATCAAGGGCTGCAGTGACAGAGTACTTGTATTGCTAGGAACAAAGTTAAAGCCGAACAACGGTTTCACTTTCCCTCTCTGGCTCTCTCTCTTGTTGCTCCTGTCTGACCTCTTATATTAGTAAATAAATGGCCTCATGTTTGGATACACCCAGACAGACAGACAGACAGACAGGCCTGTAGGAACTGTTCTGAGTGCCCTTTGTCCCTCAGACACAGTAAATCAGTGCCATGTTTAACTGTGTTTTGTGTCTGGACTGATGATTAATCTGTGCTGAAGTGTCTGTGGCTTTTTCTCTGGATTTCATTTTATCTCTGTCTGTCTGTCTGTCTCTCACTCACTCACTCACTCACTCTCTCTCACTCTCTCTCACTCTCTCTCTCTCTCTCTCTCTCTCTCTCTCTCTCTCTCTCTCTCTCTCTCTCTCTCTCTCTCTCTCTCTCTCTGTCTCTCTTTCACTCTCTCTCTCTCTCTCTCTCTCTCTCTTTCACTCTCTTTCTCTCTCGCTCGCTCGCTCGCTCGCTCGCTCCATCTCTCTCTCTGTCTCTCTCTTCATTTACAGCCTCCTTTTCACTGCCGCTTTGAAGACTTAATCTGTTGTAATGGAGTCAATAAAGTTGTTTTATCGCTCAATTCAAAACTCAGTCAAGGAATATTTCCATTACAGCATGCAGGTGTGTGTGTGTGTGTGTGTGTGTGTTTGTGGTTGCGCTGGGGAACAGGGACAGATTTTTGCTGTTGTGTATATGAGCACTGCTGTTCGGATGAGGTGTCAGCCAACCTCAGTAAAGCAGTAAAATTTTAAACATGCATTGTCCTACAAGCTGCCAGCTAATCATTGTAATAGATGAGGAATCAGGTTTAATCAACGCATCCAGGCAGCTTTAAAATCAGTTATAAACAATAAAGTAAACAGTAATGCAGGACAAATAGGTACAAAATCAGCAGACAATAGCAACACCCTAAAATATAGTCATTTCTGATGGATGTAGAGGTGTAATGACTGTAAATGTCTACTGCCCCAGTTAGCAGTGATGCAGTGTAGCAGTCACACAAACACTTAAGTAGTGCACGCTGACCAAACCAGCAGCATGCAGCAGACGCTTGAGTTCACTTTTAAATTAGACAGTTTTCATGCTGTTTCAGGCTGGGATTTCTCACGTTTTCCAAATAATTTAATCTTTCAGAATGCTATGATTTGAAATGGTTCATTGTGGAATGAATTACTGACTCTGCAACACAAATATAGACATTTTATTTACTATCCAAAACCACCAGTGAACCTACACATGTCTTCCGACCTTTTATATGACGTACAGACAATAATAAAACAGCAGTGAGTCTGGAAAAATACATTTTCTTTGAGGTCAATTTTGCCTCACAGTGCTCTGCATGTACCTCTCTGCGTTTTTGGTCAAAAGCTTTAAAACAGGGTCTCAGTCATCAGGCAGTTCATCACCAATTCGTGTAATAACTTTCTGTGAGCTTTTAGAGGTGGACGTCTGGTTCCTATCACCACCACTTTGAACAGAGCATTTCAACTCAATCCACTGAGTTTACATCTCAACAGTTAAAATGTACAGATTTTTTAAAAATGAATGCGGTCTCTTTTAAGATACAGAGGCCCTTGTTTTAAAATTGGCTTAAAAACATTCCACTTCTCTAGTGCAGGACCAGAATTCTTCTGGATTTATGGGGTAATTTAACGATTCCAGTGTGTTTTGAAATATTCTGCAGTCGTGAGAGAGGAATTCTCATGAATAACTGACTGTGTGAAAGCTTTACTCTCAAGTGTTAACACATTAATTCTGGAAGATGAAGACTCTGCCTGATATGGAAAAGTTTAGTGGGTGATGGACATTAGATGATGCTGTGCAACAGGCTCGTTCAGGTCCAGTTTGCTTCAGCTGTGTTCAGGCTGCAGGCAAAACGGTATCTGATGTGTTGAGAATAACTGTCCACACTGTAGCAAGACATCAGATCAGATTTGTTTCCAGACTTCACCAGCCGATCTGCATGGGTTGCTGTGGTAGCTACGTGGCTGTGCTGGTGACTAGGGCTGAAAGATTAATCGTGTTAAGTCAAAATTGCAATTTTACAGTGCAAGAATACAAATAGCAAGAAATGTTATTTTAATTATAGCCATTATTGATCAACAGTGTTGTCTTAATTAGGTAGCTTAACATAATTGACATAATATCAGTGCTTGTAAACTGCCTGTAAATGAGTTATACCAATCAGAAGCAACCAAACAGCTATATGCGGTGACATCACAACTAGGGCTGCAACAAACAACTAATTTTAAAGTCGATTAATCGATCAGTTATTGAAACTAATAATCGTGAACGATTTTGTGTATAAGCTTCGTTTCAGCGGGAACCCTTTGTCCAGTTACCCTGAGTGTTCAAGGAGAGGAGTGGAGCCAAATGTTCGCAGAGATCAGGAACCTGTTTGGATCTCCTGTGTTTGCCGAGTTTGAGTGCATCAGCGGCCTCTGCACTAAGACGATGATGCAAACGTTAATCATCTGAGAAGTGAAAAGGGTCGCTGTGAATAACAGTTACTTGCTTCTCTGTTCCAGCTTCATTAACGATTCCAGAGAACCTGCATTTCGAAATAGAAAACGTTACAGCTTCGCTCAGAACATGAAGTAGGGCACAATTTAACATTAGCTAACTAATGCAGTTTGCAGATGATGTTCTTTTGGCTGAATCACATGGATGCCTCCAGCACTCACTGGAGCAGTTTGCAGCTAAGTGTGAAGTGGTTGGTATGCGGATTAGCACCTCCAAATCCAAGCACCTCCGATTCCATGGTCTTAGCCCGTAAAAGGATGGCATGCCCACTCCAGGTAAGGGGAAAGGACTTGCCCCAGGTGGAGGAGTTTTAGTATCTCGGGGTCTTGTTCACGAGTGATGGGAAGAGGGATCGTGAGATCGGCAGCAGTAATGCGGCCACTGTACTGGACTGTAGTGGTGAAGAGGGAGCTGAGGCATAGGGCAAAGCTCTCTGTTTATCGGTTGGTCTACATCCCAACCCTCACCTATGGTCATGAGCTGTGGTTAATGACCGAAAGAATGATATATATGTATGTGTGTGTGTGTGTGTGTGTGTGTGTATATATATATATATATATATATATATATATATATATATATATATATATATATATATATATATATATATATATATATATATATATATATATACACACACACACACACACACACACACACACACACACACACACACACACACACACACACACATATATATATATATATATATATATATATATATATATATATATACACACACACACACACACACACACACACACACACACACACACACACACACACATATATATATATATATATATATATATATATATATATATATATATATATATATATATATATATATATATATATATAATGAGATATACGCGAATACAAGTGGCGGAACTAGCTTTCTTCTCAGGGTGGCGGGTTATACTCTATTTAATAGGGTGAGGAGCTCTGAGTAGAGCTGCTACTCCTCCAGGACTCCTCCCGGTGGGGGTGTACCAGGCATGGCATACCGGAAAAGGCCCCGGGGTCGTCCTAGGACCTGCTGGAGGGATTAAATCTCCAAGTTGGCCTGGGAGCGGCTTGGGGTCCTTGGGAATGAGCTTGGGGAAGTTGTGGGGGACAGGGTCATCTGGGATTCTCTGCTCTTCCAACTGCTGCCACAACCCTATCTGGGTTAAGCGGTCAATGACGATGATGATGATGATGATGATGATTAGCTAACTAGCAAAACTGTCGCCATGCCCCAAACCATACACTTCTGTACTTCACACACTACACTAATGAGTGCATTTCTAATTGTATATGCACTATTTTTACACACTATTTAGTGAGCTAGTATGTGGTTTGGGACACGGCGTATCTTACCGAGATGAATCTTCTTCACAGTGGGCCGCCGTGTTGTTAACTCTCCAGTGAACTGTGATGTCAAAACGTTCCTAGTGGCGTGGGAAAGACGTGTAAAATGATGTCACCAACTAATCGACTACGGAATTAGTTGCTGACTAATTTGGTCATTGATTTTAGTCGGCTAAGTCAATTAATCTTGGCATCCCTGACCACAACCGCAACTCACTTGGTAGTCTGGCATGTTCAAATCCTGAAAAAGTGGACAGTCTGGTCTTCTTGGCCAAAATAACATGCCTGGACTTCAGAAATTAATCAGAAAAATTGAAATTAGATATTTTTCCCCAAATCATTCAGCCCTACTGGTTTCAAACGCAGATGCTGGAGAGGTGGAGGTGCTTCATCTCGGCCTTCAAACTCTTCAAAATTCACTGGCATAAGCATGAACGTTTGTCTCTCTTCTGGAATCGCAGCACTTCTGTCCCTCTAGATTTGACATTGTCGTTGTTTGCCATATTGGAAGTCACTTTGAAATCCAAATTGAGCGTCCAGACGGAGCTGTAAAAATCCAAAAATCTGGATCCAATTTGGATATACCAAAAATTGGATTTGCTGGCAGTCTGAATATAGCCTTAGACCAGGGGTAGGCAACGTCACTCTGCAGCCACATGTGGCTCTTTTAATGCCCTGTTGCGGCTACACAGCAGAATTGCATGGATCCATTCAGACCCGCGCAACATACACTAACACACCACCACCACGTCAGTGTTACTGCAGTGATTTAGAATGATCCACCACCCAAATAGTACCTGGTCTGCGAGGGTCCATGGTGGTCCTGACCACTGAAGAACAGGGTAAAAGGGGGCTAATAAAGTATCAGAGAAACAGATGGACTACAGTCTGTAATTGTAGAACTACAAAGTGCAGCTATATAGTAAGTGGTTTAATTTCTGTTGACACTTGACAGAATGGCTTAACGTTTGGATTACTGACCCCTGCCTTAGACCCTTGAGTTGATGGAAAGAAAATCCTGCTGGAATAAACTGCTACATTACACAAGAGTAATACATGAACAGTTTTGATTATGGGTATATTGTTTTTCCTGATACTGAGCACAGCATCCATCCGGCCTCTGATCAGTTGATAGCCCTGCTGCGCTAAAACTCCTCTCGCTCCTGCTGATACTCTCATTACTGCTGCAGAAATACTTTACTCTTTAGGTGAGCTTTTACATTTACATTTGCAGCATTTAGCAGACCCTCTTATCCAGAGCGACTTACCAGAAGTGCTTGTTTATCTAGAGGAAGTATCTTTCCTAGTTTCAAAGAGATTAGAGAGAAAGCCAGTCCTGAGCTCAGATACTGCTAGAAACAAAAGTCACTGTTGATGCCCAGAGAAAAGGAACAGAGTTGAACACAAAACAGTGCAATACAGTACAATACAACACACTACAATACAATACAATACATTACATTACAATCAGTACTTAATTCAGTGCTCTTTTAAGTGCTGTATGAAGAGACGTGTCTTTTACCAACCCAACCTATTCCTCATCTGTATTGGGACTGATACTGTCGAACTTCACCCCCCCCCCCTTTTTTTTTTTCCCCCCCAGGGACACATTCAGCTACTCCTCAAACTCTGGCGCTATTCCGAACACAGTCTAGACTGTAACATTATTAAAGAAACGGAGGAAATGTGTGAGAACGTGCAGGATGTCCTACATAAAGTCAGTCATTAACCCTTTAACCCTTTAAGACTTTTTTTTCCCCTGCACATTCATTTTGTTTTGTACTTTCATTATATTTTATTTTTATTTCCATAAAGTGTTATAAAGATTCATCACAATCTCAGCTCACTCTAAAAGATGGCTGTTCTTAGTTGTTGATTCTGTATAGAACCATGAGCACTCAGAACCATTTGCCTGCTACAGTGGTTCTTTGCATTGGGAAATCATTGTTCAGATTGATGAAGAATGTGTTGCATATGACTTTGTAGAACCTTTTTAAAAAACGCTCAGTGGTGCTGGAACAGCATATGTATTTCATCTGCTGGAGAGATGTGAGGCGAGCAGAACTCTCAGATCACATAAAAAAACTTAAGATTCACCCCTTTGTGTTGAAATTTTAAGCCATGTCACCTGCTATGAATTTGTAATTGTAGATTTTATTTTATTTTTTTTGTTTTTATTCTTCTGGCTCAGTTTTAACAAACAAATCATACATTGAAAATAAAAATGTGTGCATTTACAGATTTTAAACACATAAAATATAAGCTGCAGTTAAATGAAGCATTTACACACAGTAATTATGATCCAGTGGTCACATTTTAATCATGTTGGTCATGTCAATCAGGTCAAAAGTAACCTTTTAAGCAACTTTCTTTTCAGTGCATAAAGTGCTGCTTTAAACACTAATGGCAAGATGCTGAGTGGCTCCACTGTCTCTGGTCTGGTCCACTTGGTGGGCGTGAGTGGGGAAGGATGGTTTTCAGAGTTTGATTGAATTTCCAAGTGCACACGTATCAGGTGAATTTTGCTCTGTGTTAATGTGAACACTCAGCTGTCGTTACTGCAGGATGTAGTGTTTAATACCATACTGTCTCCCCCACCAACCCCACCCCCCCGAGGCCAATCCTTCCTCTGTGACGTTTGTTTTAGCTGCATTGCTTCCTTTCATTGCTTTTTTTTTCTTTTTTTTTTTCTTTTTTTCTTTTTTTAGCTTTTCTCATTTCCTCTATCTGTTGTCTTCCGCCCTGGGAGATTCTCGCCCTTTCCCTTTTTCCTTCTTCCTTCCTCTGCTGTGAACGTCACTGACAGAAGAGTTTTCCAAGCAGAAGACGACTCCAGTTCAATACAAGGAAAAAGTGATAGTTTAAATCATTACATCGCTGTTGTCAGAAGAAAACCTCGTATCCCCAAAATGGTAACTTTACAGGAGAAGGAAAAAACATGCCTTACTTTTAATGTAAGTCAGTGGAACCAGAAGTATTTCCAAGTCATTTTGGATGCTTTCTTTTGGTCCATTCTTTATGAAAATTCCACACAACGTAAAGCGTAATAGGTATTTTTCAAACTATGTCAAAAACTGAAAAACGTCAAAAATGGAGATACAAGGTTTTCTTCCGACAACAGCGACATATTTAGTTCCACAGTACTACACAATATGCTACCATTAATTTCTTTCTGACGTCTGATAACTTGGAACAGACAACAAGGGACCAGCAGTGCAAGGTTCAAAAGATACTATGAAAAATAATAAATGATTTGCATTGAACATTTCACATCCATGTAATACAATATAATGCAATCTATGGAATACAAAACCTGCGCTACAGTAATTCCAGTTAAGCAGCACTAATTATGCTCTCTTTCTAAAGAAATATGCAGCTGGTCAGTGTTGAAGTTCAGATGATATCAACGCTGTAGGATATCAGAGAAGCCTTTTGTGACCTTGTGATAAATTACATCACAGTAATGATAAATATTGTCGTATTGCTCAACCCTGTGTATCCTCCGTGTATAGTAGCCTAAAAGTTCAGACTGCATCACTTTACTCTCAGTGCTCCAGTCTCCAGCAGGGGAAACGGCATCAATGCTAGTGCGCCAACTTTCTTTGCTGCTGAACGTGGTTTCTTGGCGTGAGCGGGGCCGATGGTGGTCATAATGGTTGCTCGCCAAGTGCTTCAGCCATTGTTGCGTTTACTGTTATTTTCATTAGCTCCCAGTCCTTAAACGGGCTAATCAGAGGTTGGGACCCATAACATGACTGACGAGGTTGGAACACCCTCGGGGCAGAGCTGCTTCTTCATACTCTCATGTTGGACTGATGGCACAGACATCTTCGAAAAGAACCTCAAAACTGTTATTTCTTAACATTCTGTTGATAATTTTAGTTACATTTGAACATATTTCTTACATATTGCACCTTTAAAACAGACCAGCTCTGTGTTTTATTACAAAGAGAGCATAGTAAGTCCTGTTAAACTGGGTTTAGTGCAGCACAGCATGTGAAATGCTGAATAAAAATAATTGTGTGTGTAGTATGTCTGCTGGTCCTTTTTATGTCTGAAACTGTGATGCATATTGTGAAAAATAGTTTCTCATACTAACCTATTGGGTTTAGAGTACGGATGGGCATTTTAAGAGCCATTTTAGTTCAGCTGGCTCTGTGGTTTCCATTCTGTAGTTTAACTCTTCCTTTGGGAGAGAGAGAGAGAGAGAGAGAAAGAATGTTTTACTGTCATCTGTTTTTCTCTGCTTTCCACACCTACTGTACACTGACACACATTCATTCTCATTTATTTTCCCCTCTCTCTCTGTGTTGGACCCCTGCTGTGCTACTGACCCACTTTACCTCTCGCTATGTATTTATTTATTTTTATTGCAGAATGTGTTACGTTTCTCTCAACGTTCTTTCCTTTTCCTGTTCTCCATCTGTGTGTACAGTTCTTTCTCTCATGCTATAGAGTTGTAATTTGTGGTGTTACTGGGCAGTAAAGCTGTGAGATGTTTGTGGTATTTTACCGTATAGGAGCACGTTTACAGACTGTACTGCATACTTTGCTACCCTGTTCTTTACTTGTTAGGAACCCCCCCTCCCCCTGAACAGAGCGTGCATTTCTTTCTTTCTTTCTTTCTTTCTTTCTTTCTTTCTTTCTTTCTTTCTTTCTTTCTTTCTTTCTTTCTTTCTTTCTTTTTTTCTTTCTTTCTTTCTTTCTTTCTTTCTTTTTCTTTCTTTCTTTCTTTCTTTCTTTCTTTCTTTCTTTCTTTCTTTCTTTCTTTCTTTCTTTCTTTCTTTCTTTCTTTCTTTTTCTTTCTTTCTTTTTCTTTCTTTCTTTTTCTTTCTTTCTTTCTTTTTCTTTCTTTCTTTTTCTTTCTTTCTTTTTCTTTCTTTCTTTTTCTTTCTTTCTTTCTTTCTTTCTTTCTTTCTTTCTTTCTTTCTTTCTTTCTTTCTTTCTTTCTTTTTCTTTCTTTCTTTCTTTCTTTCTTTCTTTCTTTTTCTTTCTTTCTTTCTTTTTCTTTCTTTCTTTCTTTCTTTCTTTCTTTCTTTCTTTCTTTCTTTCTTTCTTTCTTTCTTTCTTTCTTTCTTTCTTTTTCTTTCTTTCTTTCTTTCTTTTTCTTTCTTTCTCTTTCTTTCTTTCTTTCTTTCTTTCTTTCTTTCTTTCTTTCTTTCTCTTTCTTTCTTTCTTTCTTTCTTTCTTTTTCTTTCTTTCTTTCTTTCTTTTTCTTTCTTTCTCTTTCTTTCTTTCTTTCTTTCTTTCTTTCTTTCTTTCTTTCTTTCTCTTTCTTTCTTTCTTTCTTTCTTTCTTTCTTTTTCTTTCTTTCTTTCTTTCTTTTTCTTTCTTTTCTCCGCAATTATTTAATCATCTCCCAAGTCCACCCGCTAGTTAGGACCCTCCCAATCACACGTTTCTATCAATGCTAGGAGGAAGGCTAACACAGGCTTCCTCTGAGACCTGTGAAGCCAGATGCCTCATCTTTTCGAACTGCCGCTCATGCGACGTCACCGGACAGCCGAATGCACTCGGAGGAAAGCGCCAACTGCCAGATGTGCTACGTCAGCTAACAGACGCCTGTGCTGACCAGCATGGGGGAGGCCATCCTACTCACCCAGAGAGTGCGAGGACAGTTGTGCTCTCTTGGACTCCTGGCTATGGATGGGAGTCACCAGACATCACTGTAGCATCACCAGGGATTGAACTCGCGATCTCCTGATGATGGGTCCAATGCACTGCTGTGTCTGATCCACTCGTGCCAGCGGAACACACACCTACACAACAGCACTGTCTACAAGAATGAATATATTTGTATTTATTGTAACATTTGCATTTTTCAGCGAATAAACTGATACTGCTGAGATGCAGTAATAAAGAGGCCAGTTCAAATGATCATTCTACACACTTCTGACCTACATTCACATTGTTTGGGTGGCTTGTTTCTCAGGATGGAGAGAGGATGAATTCTGCTTTTTTCTGCGGGTATGAAAGTTTTGGTGTTTCTCCATGTTGCCCTCGGTGAAATCTGTGCTTAGCTTAACAACTTAATGGATCCTAGATGTTTCTAGAAAAGTGGGTCAGCAAACCTGAGCTGAGCACTTCCTTAAAGTGCAGAGTGTGTCTCTGTAACAGAAAAACCTGATTGAACCGTTGTGCGGATGTAAAAAACAGACGCAAAATCTACTGTCTGCTGATATGGAACAGACCCCAGTACTGACACTAGTCCATCTGTTAAAGCCTTATCTGCTCATAGCTTTTTCTCTGAGTTGGCAGAGAAAGGATGCTGTTGGTCTTTGCTGTTGAGAGATTTTTGAAGTCACTTTTGTCGTTTTCCTCGGTTCGATTTGTGTTGGGTGTGAATTTGGTGTAGGTGACATTAGGCCTGGGCGGTAGGCCGGTGAAATCGGGTGTGATGGATGATGTTCACATAACCCGATGGTAATCTGTAAAAGGCGATAATCATCTGGTAGATGAACTGAGAAAATTAGAGACAACTAATTCAGAAATACACAGCTTGCAAAACAAACAGCTGGTAATGTCAGTGTGGCCTAAGCTGTGGCTGCTCTGGAGCGTCCCGTTCTAACTTTTGCTGCTCCTGCTCTCTTAGGGTGCTGGGAACGACTTGAGTATAATTGCTATTGCATTTTTTTGTCAAAATTTAGGCCTCTCTATTTTTAAGCCTTTTTTTGCAAAAGCCTTTCTGAGGTCTCAGGATCTCAGGATGCCATAAGCTGTATTATTATCTAATTATTATTGCAGTGTTACATATTGCACTGTCACCTATACTTCCATAAATATTGAATATTGCACTCGCTTATGTACCCAGGCATATTGCAGAACTATTAACATGTTATTGTATACAGTGTGTAGTTACTCAGTTTATCCACTGGATGTGTCATGCATCACTGCATTGTGACCTGCATAATATTTGTGATTTTACTTCCTTTTGTACTGCACGTTGTATTTTATGGTTGCTTTAGAATATTTTATTATATTTCTTTGTGTCTTTATAATAGTTTATGACAATACTTTACAACTCTTCTTTTGCTCTTTATTGTACTCTGTGCTGCTGTAATAGACCACTTTCCCTCTGGGTATAATAAAGTGATCTATCTATTTTAGAAGTTCTGTCTGTCTGTCTGTGCATCTGTCTGTCCGTCTCTGTGTCTATTATAGAGGTGATCCATCTATTTTAGAAGTGATAAATCCGTCCGTCTGTCCATCCGTTGGTCTGTTTGTCTGTCTGTCTGTCTGTGTCTGTCTGTCTGTCTGACCGTCTGTCTATCTATTTTAGTGATGTATCTGTCTATTTTATTTTTGTATGAAAGGTGCTGAACAGATAAAATTGCCTTGCCTTCTATTGGTCCATGCTTTTCTATGGAGATTATAAATATCATTACCCAACTGCTGTATCAGCAGTTTGTGAATCTCAGAGTTTATGAATCTGAATTCGCTCAGTAGGAGGACTGTCTGGATTCTTTCGGACTTGCCCAGTGTTTGTAGTCATTGTTTCTGAAAAAGAGGGCAGTGAGTATGTGTGACATCCTGTCTGGCGAGTGGTGGTTCTGAACAGTTAGCTGATGTAGCCGGCCTGCGCAGTGAGACACTGTAACTCTTGCTGTGCTTTTCCCCAGAGCCTTGCTGCCTGGCACAGCGCCGTCTGGAAGCCTTCCCGCTCGCCTCATCAGGAACGCAACCGGAAAGAGAAAAAAACTCTCTCCTCGTCCCAGAGGATCAGTGTGTGTTCCTCCTTCAGCAGCACACACCCTGTCTTTACCTGTCTGCAGCTCGGCAGGGCTGCGCTCCCCCTGCATGTACCGGGAGAGTTTAGTTTCATCTGCTTGTTTATTTCTTTCAAGCACACACTGGGGAGCAGACAGTGGAGGTAAAGATGAAAGACTAAGTGGAGAGAGGGAGGGAGAGGGAGGAAAAACAGAAAAGTTAAAGAAACAGAGGAACTGTGACAGAGAACAGCATGGGAGAGGGGAGGGTTTTTGTGGCTCAGCAAAGTTCAGAATTATTTATGGCGTTTATGAGGAGTGTATGTGTGTGTGTGAGAGAGAGTGAGTGTGAGTGTGTATGTGTGATGATGCTGATCATAAGTACAGAGACACAATGGGCAACTTTGTATTTGTATTTCAACCCTCAAGGCACAGAAGCTTACAGTAAATCTCTCTCTCTCTCTTTCTTTCTCTACTTATTCTCTGTCCATTCTCTTTTCTCTCCTTTTTTTTTGTTTCTCCTGCTCTCTCCCCACTCTCTCTCCCCACTCTCTCGCTCTCGCTCTCTCGCTCCCCCCCCCCCCCCCAATGATGGTGGCTTTCTGTTTGGACCCTCGCTATGTGCTGGGTGGGTCTGAGTGGGCTGAAAGAAGCTGATACAGGATCATATTCACAGAGAAGAGGGTCACCAGTGCTCTCACTCAGAGAACACTGCCTGAAAATGCCCAGTCATGTAAATAAACACACATGCACCCACACACAAACCCCTGCCTGTCAGATTACGGTCAGTGAGGGCTCTGCTGTGTGTGTGTGTGTGTGTGTGTGTGTGAGCGGGTGTGGTTTTTATCTTGTAAGCTGCTTTGAGTTTCGTGTTACTGTTCACATTATTTCATTCTGGTCACTTTTTTCATGGATGACACAGCACAGTGTTAGGACTTTAGACTCTGAGGAGCTCACAGTGAGTCCCTGTTTAACTGGATCAAAACAAAACAGATTGAGCTGCATCTGAACACGAACTGCACACCCTTATAAGAGGGCTTATCTGGAGCTGGGTAATATGGCGGAATCTAACATCTGAATATTTCAGGAAGTTTTCTATGATGCGTCCAAGCCTTTACAAAATGGATGACCCTTCCTATACAGCCTAAAAATGCAGCCTACGTCCTGAGTGATTTTGAGGACGCTACAGATTTACACGCCTTCGGTTACAACATGAAAATAATGGAAAAGCCGTTGGAGCAGAGCTTGCTTTAAAATTTGTCTTCATAACCTTATCGAGTAAAATGATTGATTAAGCATTTGTCAGTCTTTTTTTTAATAAGAAGTATTTGTATGTTGTTTATTGTACTACATAAGCTTGTTTGCGTATCAGCTACCATAGCAACAAACACGTCAATGGGCTCCATTTTCTCCATTTTTTTGTGCAGCAATTGTGATCAACAAAATGCTCAGAAAAGCATATTTTGACATTCAGATGTCATTCATCACAATAACTATGAACATTGCCATATTGCCCAGCTCAGCTTTATCCAGACCTCATAGTATGAGAATAACATGTTTTAACACATGCCTGTGCACCTGTGTGTGAGGGAGCGTGCCTGACGGTTGCTGTGGTGATTTATCTCTCACTCAGAGCAGCTTCATGCGTGGTTTGAGTTCCTTTTCATGTTGTCTGTCCTTTGCTTATTATCAGCCATTTGGCCCTCGGGCTGGTATTTTAGTTCCTTGTTAGCTTTAGTTTTAAGCTTTAGTGCAGTGCATTAATGCAGTCTTACAGATGCAAGAGCTGATCTCTGGTCAGTGTTGTTATCCAGAGAAACACTATACACACAAGGTCTCGCTCTGCTGACCCTTTTCTCAGTCATCACTAATTTACTCTGAAACTGGACCACAAACCACTCTGTAAGGAGGTCAACAGATTTAAGAGTGGACCAGATTCAGTTTATCTGCTTCTGATTCTCTGTTTGCTTGTTGTTGTTTTTTTTTGTGCAGTCATCAAGTCATAGACAGACAGTGAGACAGACAGACTGCCAGACAGAGAGAGAGACTGCCAGACAGAGAGAGAGACTGCCAGACAGAGAGAGAGACAGCCAGACAGCCAGAGAGAGACAGCCAGACAGCCAGACAGCCAGACAGCCAGACAGCCAGACAGCCAGACAGCCAGACAGCCAGAGAGAGACAGAGAGAGACAGAGAGAGACAGAGAGAGACAGAGAGAGACAGAGAGAGACAGAGAGAGACAGAGAGAGACAGAGAGAGACAGAGAGAGAGACAGAGAGAGAGACAGAGAGAGAGACAGAGAGAGAGACAGAGAGAGAGAGACAGACAGCTTAAATGGTTCTCTGCATCATGAAAAAGTTCTTTGGATTGAAGGAAAATGTGCATGAATGTGCTATAGGGGGTTCTATTTAGATCCTTTTTGAAAGGTCCCCAAAAGGGTTCTTTCATTGTTACAAGCTTGACACTGTAACGGTGGGTACAACACAGGCTCCATCAATCTGAAGAACTGTTTCATGATACAGAGAACGCTTTACTCATGCATTCTGAGTGTTCGTGGTTCTATATAGAACCATTTTCTATACCAAAGAACACTTGAAGCACCATCACTGAGTGTAGTACTGTATCATTTGCAAAGTTCCCATCTACATCTCAGCTAAAATATGAAAAACATTTACAGAAGAACAAGGTGAAGATTTTTAGGGGTGTGTGTGTGTGTGTGTGTGTTTTATATATACATACACACACACACACACACACACATATATATACTTGTTCAGTGCAGTTATTCTGAAGCACCACGTGATCATAATATAAATGAATCATGTACAGGATGTGTATCATATGATCCACTGTGTATTTATTTATGTATGTACGGACGCACACATACACACCCACAATGTAAACGCTTTTCCACGGATGAGACGACAGCAGGTTCTCTCCAAACTAGTGCCAAGTTGTTGCGTCTTAGCAAAATCGGCTTAGCACATCCAGGACAAACATCAGAGGAGCGTGAGCTCTAACGAGTTCAGGAGACACGTTCCCCGCGTGTAACGTTTTATTCAATCACTAATCGTTTGTTCCTGTCTGTTCTTTCAGGCAGCCAGATAAACTGGTGGTCGTGTGGACACGCAGGAGTCGGCGGAAATCCTCCAAGGTGCGTTACCCCTTTTTTTTTGTTTGTTTTTAGTTTGTGTTTTTGTGCTGCTGCTGACTGTTTCTACAGTTAATGGCCATACTGACTTTTATTAATGGGTTTATGGGCTAATTCTTCAGATCATCTTCCTTTGCTTTGCTGCTCCAAGTTCTGTTTCACATCCCATTCCTTCATTTATTGTTCAGTGAGACGATAGACTGTCTCCCTCTTTGCATTCTACAGTGGACTGCAATCTTCAGGCATACGAGCATTATAGAGCACTTTTTAAATAACTGATAATGGTTCAACAGTTCAGCTTATTCAGCCCTATTCATGACTGCAGCCTTAATTTTCATCGTCCTGAGGTCTCGGTGAAAAAGTATGAATAAACATTAAAGGACCCATATCCTATGTTTGTGTAGGTTTTGATACCTTAAATGGTACATTTTCATATGACCATCATCTCTTTATCTTCTTTCTTACATTTAAATTGGCTGTTTTTTCTTACTGTTACCTTTAAATGAGGTCTGTTCTTATTAGTTGCTCTGTATTGTACCTTGTTGAAAAAGCACTCAGAGCTGAAACATTGCTGTAGGCTGTTCTCATGACATCACATGTACATGTAGTACAGTTCTCATGACATCACAAAGAATGAATTCAAAATGGGCTGTTTTTGCAAGTTTCCTTGCTCTGAAATTTTGAATATGTTCACATACTATTTCCAACTGTCCAAAATTATTTTTTTTTTATGACATGGGTCCATCAAATGTTTGTCAGTAGGCAGCTGCTGTCACAGGCAGGTGTGAAAACTTTTGTTCTGACTCATTTACTTTATCTTGATCCACAAATGACCCCAGTCCCCCTCAGTTATAGAAACCTTCTTCTTTTGAAGTTTTGAAATTCACTTTGAGCTCACTGTTTTTGTGTGATCATAAAAAATGTTTTCTTCCGACAGCAGCGATATATCCTCCTAGTCAGCATGCTGCAGTTTAGCTCCGCCCACTCGCACTCAAGTTATAAGGAGTGTTTCAGCCTGGACTGCTTTATAACCAAGGCACAGCACAGGGCTTCCAGTCAGAACAGAGCTCATTTACATATATCCGTCTTAAAGTTACAGTAAAAAAACAACATGTTTAATTCTAATAAATAAATAAAGGTTGGAAAATGGTCAAACTTTATTATGGATTATTATAAACCCAAATATTCTGAATAGGCTTGAGGATGAAAGTAAAATAGGTATATTTTACTTTACTATAGGTATAAAAATATAGTATACTCCCAGAGGGAGTAACCCAGACACATTTACTTTACTTATTAGCTCCATTAGCCTCATAGCTCCAGTACAAAACTAAGCAATCATCATTTGGGGTAAGAGGGAAAATGAGGAATGTATGTTTTATTTAAGTTCAAACATGGGAAGTCCAGTGAATTTTCAAAATTTCTGCATAATTTAACAGTTAAGATGTAAACAGAGTCATTCAGAGTGGTTTGGTGTGAAACGCTCTGTTCTAGAGAAACTTAGACAGTGGTGGTGATAGGAACCAGACATCCACCTCTAAAAGCTCCCTCACAGAAATGTGTTCCATGAAATGGTTATGAACACACTGCCTGAGGTCTGAGACACTGTTTTATGATAGTTTTGAGAAGATTTTGGTGTAAAACATATATCTTTTATATCCTTTATATCCCACCCTATGTGTGGAGGGATAGTGCTATGAGGCAAAAAAAGTCCCCAAGGAAAACTTATTGTTTCAGATTTATCAATATTTTCCCATCATCAACATTCTATATAAAAGCTCAGAAGACACGTGTAGGTTCACTGCTGCTTTTGGACAGTAAATAAAATGTCTATATTAGTGTCGTGGTCATAGTGACTCCTGGTTCCTATCACCACCACTGTAAAGACGTCTGACAAATTTCACACCAAACCACTCTGAATCACTTTGTTTACATCTCAAACACTGAATTATTAAGCAAAAAATCGGTGGAAGTCCTTCCTCTCTGAATCTAACGGCTTTGATGGGACGGCGTAGTGCCAGCTTGCTGAGGCCCCCTGGTGGCTGGGATTGGATACAGCTCGAGCAGAGTTTCTGCAGTGTTTGTGTTTGTTTGCTTCCTCAGAGTATAAAAAGTTGTTGAAACAGGCAGCAGGTTGACTCCCCCATGACTCAGTCTGACAGCTTTACAGTGTCTAACATTCCTCAGTGTTGCGCAAGAGTTTGCCTTAATGTCCCTGCAATTGGAGAGAGCAGTTAACATCCAAGGTAATCATCAGTGATTCTCGTGTATCAAAACACAGAAACGTGACAGAACTTAGATTTCCTCACTGTTGTCCTTCATGTGTTAAAACACTCTATCACAAACTCCATCGTAATGGATGTTCTGATCCGGAGGCTATGTTACAGAAACATCCCGATTCTGAAATCTGATCTGTTTGGTCTCCATGACGACTTCATGACTGAATTTGGGATAGCAGCTATTACAGAATAACAGTTCCTAACTTAATTATCTCATCATTAACTCCAGATAAGAAAACAGTATCACACACATCCTGACTAGACTAAATCTCCTAAATACTGTCCTAACTGTAGAACGAACCCCAGCAGTGTCCTAACTCTGTTTAAGCGTCCCTGTCTGTCGTTCCTAGGCATTTGAGAAGATGCTGCAAGATGAGACGATCCTGTCTGATTTTTGATGTGTGTGTGTGTGTGTGTGTGTGTGTGTGTGTGTGTGTGTGTGTGTGTGTGTGCGTGCGCGTGTGTGCGTGTACGTGCTCTCAGTCTCACAGCTGGCAGCCGGGCATTAAGAACCCGTACCGAGGCGTGGTGGTGTGGCCTGTTCCTGAGAACGTCGAGATCACAGTCACGCTGTTTAAGGTGCTCCTCACTCTCAGACTCAGTGTCTGTTTCTCTTCATATGGACACAGTTGTCTGTCTCGCTATTCACTTTCTTTCTTTCTTTCTTTCTTTCTTTCTTTCTTTCTTTCTTTTTTCGTCTTTTTGTTGCTTTCTTTTTTGCTTTTTCTTATTTTTTTCTTCTTCGTGTCAGTCTTTCTTTTTTTCTGATTTTATTTCTTTTTCTTTTTCTCATTATTTTCTTTCTTTCTCTTTTTTTATCATTGCTAGTCTTTGTTTCTTTTCCTTTCTTTATTTCTTTTTCATTTTTTTCCCTGTTCTCATTTTTTTTTGTCTTTAGTCTTTTGTTTGTTTTTATTTCTTTCATTTTTTTCTGTTTATTTCTTAGTTCTTTTTTTCTATTTCTCATCTGTTTCTCTTTCTGTCAGTCTTTTTTGTTTTTCTCGTTTGTTCTCTGTGCAAGTCTTTCTGTCTTTCTTTCTTTCCTTCTCTCTTACACAGATGTGTTCACATGCAAATGTTTAACACAGACTGTAGACATTGGAGTGATGAATGAACCTGAACTCAGAGATCAGTCCTAGTTATTAATATGGTAATTATATAAACCCAGAATATCAGCTTTAACACTCTGAGAGCTCCGGTTTAATCATATGAACATATATTAACACACCCAGTTATTTAAATAAACAAATAAAACAGTCCTGTTTAATCTCTCGTCTGGTCTCCTGCAGGACCCCCACGCTGAAGAGTTTGAGGACAAAGATTGGACGTTTGTTATTGAGAATGTAAGTGCTGCTTTGGTTTAACTGTTTTCTTCCCTTCTGGAACACAGTTATTATCCTGAGTATCATTTCAGTTAGAATACTATTACTACTACTACTAATAAATATAATAACATTATTATTATTATTATTATTATCATTAAGGTAAATTTTATTATTATTGAAGTAGTCATCAAAAATGCATGAAGCTATGATTCTCTTTATTTATAACAGCGGATTACAATGAAACTAATGACGGTTGAGTCGTTAATATGAAGATTATTGTTTGAACGAGTGCAGACAGGTTTTTTTTAATTTATTTAATTTAAAAAAAAAAAAAAAAAAAATCTATTTTGAGGCACCGATACAGAACGCTTTTATTAATTTGGTGCTTCACGGTGTGGCAGTATTTGCTGTGTGTTCAGTGACGCCTTGTGGTCAGAGTTGATCATTACGCAGGTCTCCTGTGAGAGGCTGTGTGTCCGGCCCTTCCGGGTGGATGTGGTACTGTGGGAGGATAAACTTTATTCATCAGAAGTTATTTCTGTACAGTATTTTTCATCCTAAACGTTCTGATACAGACCGGAGTGCTTTTCACTCTTCTATTAAAAATAATCACTCCGTAATGTTAAAGGAGGGAACCACGAACACCAAGATCAGAACCTCTGCTCTTCATTCAGAATCATGTTTATTGTGTTTGTGTTCATTTTTCCTGTTGGTTTTCTGCTCCGAGTTCACACACGAACGAGGTTTGTGCTGTTCAGCATCTCAGATTATGTTGAAAACTGTTATGTTCTCTCTCTGATATGCTCGCTCTCTAAAAATAAAAATAAACTATGAATCAAAATAGAGAAAGGTCTTTCATTCCACCTCTTTTCTTGCTTCCACTGTCTACATTTCTTTCTTTCGTTTTCTTACTCTAATTTTCTCCACCTGTCTGTCTCTCTCTCTGTCTCTCTCTCTGTCTCTCTCTCTCTCTCTCTCTCTCTCTCTCTCTCTCTCTCTCTCTCTCTCTGTCTTTATTGACATGACAGGATATGAGGCCTGTGCTGCTAAAGCTGTACATACATGTCAAATTGAATATCATTAAAATCTAAAGTTTTTTATTTTAAATTTTAGCTTTTAAAAAAAGTTCATAGGGATAAATCATTATATCAAAGCTATAAAGGTGGAGATATAAATATGGTAATACATATAAGCATACAATTAATATGGACACGCAAAAAACAATAAAATAATGCTAATACCAATAAAAATAAACTATGAATCAAAATAGAGAAAGGTCTTTCATTCCACCTCTTTTCTTGCTTCCACTGTCTACATTTCTTTCTTTCGTTTTCTTACTCTAATTTTCTCCACCTGTCTGTCTCTCTCTCTGTCTCTCTCTCTGTCTCTCTCTCTCTCTCTCTCTCTCTCTCTCTCTCTCTCTCTCTCTCTCTCTCTCTCTCTGTTTTCTCTGTCTCTTCCTGCCTTTATCTCTTCCTGCTGTTGCTCTCCAAATCTCTTTATTTCTTTCTTATTTTATCAACCTCTCTCTATCCATGTTTTTTCTTTCTCCTCTCTCTCTCTCTCTCTCTCTCTCTCTCTCTCTCTCTCTCTCTCTCTCTCTCTCTCTCTCTCTCTCTCTCTCTCTCTCTCATTATCATCATCATTATCAGACTCTTGGCGCGGGTTCAATCAGCAGTCTCCAGTCCATCTGTCTATTCGACTCGCTCTCTCTCCTCTGCATGTTTTGTATAACAGGTACAGGAGAAACAACACGAGCTCATCACAGCTCATCAAATCACTCTGTAGTTTATATGTTTCTCAGTCGCAGCTCATAAGTGGTGAATGTGGAAAGTGTGTAACACATCCTTCCATAACAGACCAGAGGAAAAGCAAACATCTGTTACATTTTGTTCTGGGTTTTTTATTTATTTACTTTAGTTTTTTGCTAAAAAATAGAAGTGCAGACTCAAACCTGTTGATTTTGGTATTAAGTTTAAAAGTAATTAATTATGTAACTAACCTTGTTGATGCTGTTATTATATAATGACGTTTGAATATCATTGCAGACTGATAGTAATATCTTGTGAGTATAGAGTTCTGTAAAAAGCTTTAGTTTTCTGTGCAATAGTAGATAAAAGGCTGGATAGTAATTATAGATATCGTGATTGAGAAATTGTTACAGTGCACTATTAAAAGTAATTATGTAACTAACCTTGTTGATGCTGTTATTATATAATTACTTTTGAATATCATTGCAGACTGATAGTAATATCTTGTGAATATAGAGGTCTGTAGAAAGGTTTTCCGTGCAATTGATTGATAGATAGATAAAAGGCTGGATAGTAATTATAGATATCGTGATTGAGAAATTGTTACAGTGCAGTATAATATGCTTTTCTGAACATATTGTGTATATCATCAGTGCTTGAACAGTGACAAACCGCATATTTCATTATAAAGAGAGCAAAATTAGTCCAGTTTAACTGGATTTAGTGCCACATATAGAGTAAAAATCATTGTGTTTACAGTTTATGACAGTATTTTTTTTAAATGTAGGTTTTATTTTTTTGCTTGCTTCCAACTGATCAGATGTGTGAAATATATATATAAATATTGTGATTTTCTATTGTGTTTCATGCAAATTTCTTAAACTAGTATTCAGTTTCTTGTGTATTTAATATACTTTGATTGATTGGTTCATTTTTTGGGCTGCCCAAAGTTGGTCTGTGAGGATGTTCACTTTGGCCCACCTGAATGGGAATGGTATCTCGTCATGCCCCCCACACCCCAACCCAAAGAGAGGACAAATCTATGTTTATACGCTTTATACCTCACTAAATTCATATTTCCTTTAAAACATAGTGTTTCTGAAGTGTTTGTCACAGACTATAATGTATTGGTATAAAAACACACACTTCTTATTCATCAGGGTATATTTAGTTTTTTTCCCTTTGAATATACATGACCAGATTGGCAAATTCAGTAACTGCATGAAATAATAAAATGAAAATTTGGAATTTATTTATTTATTTATTGGTAAAAATTCCCCTCAAATGAACAAAAATGTGTTTTATGATCCCATATGTTTCTATATGCTTACAGTTTACTGCTGAAAGCCAAAAATCTTAGATGCCCTCTGTATTTTTTGATTATAAAAATAATTTTACAGAGTAAAACACTAAAGAGGCACCATCTGTTTATAGCTTATAGTTTGTGGAAAAATGGGTCGACTTTCAGCGAACAGAAAATGGTTCAGCTTCTTTTATTATAAGGGTTTACAATTACATTACCCGTCTATTTGACTGGAAAGAAGACAGTTACAGCCTCATACGACACCCACCTTCTGAATGTAGCTGATGAAATATGAAAGTTATGAAGAATATGACACTGTGTTTTGGAACCACTGGTGGTCTCAAGGAGTTGAAAAGGTTAAAGATGGTTCTTCAAGGGGTCTCCAAGTAAAGGGAATATGGTTCTGTGGACAACATTTTTTTTTTTTTATGCTGAAAAAGGGGTTCTGCTATTGTTACAATGTCAAGCCTGTCACAATATAAGAGTCCTTTTTGGCACTATATAGAATAATTTTTAAAAAGGTTCTATATAGATCCATATACATGACATTCTCCATCAATCTAAAGAACCATTTCAACAAGCGAGGAACTGTTTCAGCGTGCATGTGGTTCTATATAGAATTCATGGTTCTATGTAGAACCATTGTGTTTACAAAAGGCACCCCTGAAGAATCTTTCTAAACATGTACATTGAGACAGTTGTGTCTCAATCTTTGATAAACTAATAATCTATTATTTTTTTATCAATCTTTAAACAGTAATCTTCAGTATTTTCAGTGCTGCTGTGAAATCATCACTCTTACCAGTGCAGCGTGTTGCTGTTATGCTGTTAATGGACTTTTTTAGTAAATGAGATGATTTAACCAGTTAAGTGACACAATTACCAAGTAAAATGAGATCAGAGGGAGTTACTGTGTTGTGTATAACAGGATCTGGCCTTTTTTCCTCAGGACAAAAGACGTCAGGGAAGTCAGATTTGGGGGGAAAACAGTCTTGTAGTCAAGGGGAGAAGTGGAGGATGGAGTGAGAGTGAAAAGAAAAGGAAGAAGGGGTTCTGAATTCCTCTGTCTTTGCATACCTCACTAATAACGAAGTGATCAAAGACATGCCAACCCCACACACACACACACACACACACACACACTCTAACGTGCACGCTGTGTGCCCTTGCCTGCTGAGCGAGAGAGAAAGAGAAAAAGAGGAAGAAAAAAGGAGGAGAGGTGAAGAGAGCGTGCAGAGTGAGGCTGACATCAAAGCTCCTTGTGCAGGCCTATTTGGCAGCAGATTACACTCTGTGTGTGTGTGTGTGGGGGGGGGGGGGGGGGGGGGGGGGGGGGGGGGGGTGTATGTGGGTGTGGGGAATGACATTCCTTATTTAGTAAATGGAAGAAATGTTAAAGCTCAGTGTCCAGTCAGATGTTTATTATTCTGTCTGTTTGCCCTTGGATTATGGACAAATATGGTTTTCTTACTGTCCTTGAAGAACCATTAGCAGCACCTTCCAGCAGCAAAACCTACAGTGGATCTCCACCGACTTTTCAAAATTCTACATCATTAATGGTTGAGATGTAAAGTCATTCAGTGGTTTGGTGTGAAACGCTCTGTTCTACAGAAACTTGCAGAGTCAGAATTGTGCACAGTGGTGGTGATAGGAACCAGACATCCACCTCTAAAAGCTCACAGAAAGTTCCTACATGAAGTGGTTATGAATACACTGCCTAATTTTTGAGACATTATTTTGCGATTTATTTATTTATTTTTTTAAATCCACTCATGGTGAGGGGTCCATGCATGGTATTGTGAGGCAAAATAGTCCCCAAAGAAAACTCACCACTATTTTCCCATCATCAGCACCGATTAAAAACTCAAGACACGTATAGGTTCACTGGTGGTTTTGGATAGTAAACAAATGTCTGTTTCTGTTGTTGACGTATAAACCAAGTTTCTTTATAATGGGCCCCTTCTTATCAAGACACTCAAATTGTTGGATTTCCCCTTCAGTATGTTGTCTGAAACAGGCCTGCTTTCTCCTCTGTCTAAACTAACGTTTTGTGTCTTAGTTCACGTCCTTGTTCACTTTAACCCCATTCTGCAGCTTCTCTAGAGAAATACACATGGCCTTTCTGTGAGACGTCAGCTGTATTTCCTTCAAAAAATCATTATATCCAAAATTGTTAGAAATGTGCGCAGAATTTTAGAGTGAAACTCTTCATATGTTGACTTGTTTGCCCGCCTACAAAGATGAAAATCCAGCTCACTTCCAGTTTTATAAATTACACATACAATAACTGCACATTTCCATTCAAACATGTTCCATAAAAATTATTGAGGGAGGTAAAGAGGGATATTACAGAAACTGGGGGACCTCCAGAAGAGGAGGAAATTGACTTTCATGGAATCTGTGGAGCCAAGCATGATTTACATCATAATGTTCTGAATTATTTGCCAATACCTTCTACAATGTGGATCTACATATTACGTTTAATTTGGAAAAAGGTTTTTTTAGATGTTATTCGGTCTTCATATATATTTCTACTGTAACTATCTATTTACATTGTATCGTTTGGTAGTTTGTCAGCCCTGAGATGGTGAATTGAACACTACAGACGGTCCTGACGTCTGCAGACTTTCAGTGTCAGCTCTTCTATCAGCCCCACTGTTTTTCCTTTTACTGCCCCAGTACAGACTTATTACTTTTCCTGACCACTAGAGGGCACTACACGACCAGATTTGGAACTGACTGAGCCATTTTAGTACATTTGAAAACTTGGGCCTGACATAGTGAGGGAGCGAGGGACGTAAGGATGTCGGGGAAGGTATTTTTTGGGGATGTGCACAGCTGCTCGAGTGCTCAGTTTGAGGTGCCAGTATTCAGTTACAGGCTAACACTTCAATGAAACCCAAGTGTCTGCTTGTGTTTGTGAGTAATTATGTTATATTTTTTAACTCCAAAACCAAAGTGCCTGAATATGAGCTCAGTACCAAGGAAGCGTCGCTAAGGATGCGACTGAGAAGGCAGTGGTAGCGTGACTGTCACTAACTAGGCTAACTAGCTGATGTTAGCTAGGTCCAGAAGCAATGACAGTGTGTTCCTTTGACCACCACTGTTCTAGCACAACGTCGACCGATGAGACTACTCACTGTCTGCTAAACAAGGTCTATTGATGAGTCAGACTCAACATCCAGTGTGACACTGGTTAGCTCTGTTAGCTCATCTGAAGAGGCAGCCTCAGTTAATCACCCATCATTAAACTTTGGATAATATAGCATGCTCCCCCGTGTGCTGCTGTATTTATGTACAACACCAGCGCTGTCACCTACTAATATAAGCACACAGACCAGCGTTAGTTTTAGCCTTTATTTTGTTTCATTGGATGTTGTTTTTCTTTCCTTGTGGTTTTTGTGTAATGTAATCACAGTATGTTGGTATGAGGTGATATTTAAGTTTGCATTGTTAAAGTTGATGATGAGCCCAAGCTTTCGGAGGGCTGTTGCTCTTTGCCAGAGTTCGGCAACCCAAATGTTAAGAGAAGCCATTTTATCAAAAATCAAACCATGTGGAAGCCACAACGTTTTATGTGCATTTTACTCTGTTGGCTGTAAGTATGTCCCAGTATGTGCTAATGTACTAGTATGGGCTAAAAAATATAATATAAACTAAAATGCAGACTTACTTTGCTCTGCTTTAAGCCTGTAAGCTCAGCTTCAGTCGCTTTTCTCGCATCTGTGGCAGGAAAATTTCCGCAAAAGTAGAGTAGCTTGTTCACAAGAACAGTACAATGTCTCTCAACATTCAACTTTTTTGAGGCAGAAATCAACTTCTCATGCGCCAGCTTCTTGTTTAAATTTTCCTGTTCCACCTTAAATGGTGCCTGAGACCCCAGATTGTAACTGCTGCCCCATTTAAGGTGGAATGGGAGAATTCAAACGGAAAGCTGGCAAACAAGAATCTGACTTCAGCTTTGTGACATTTTAGTGTTTGACTGTTTCTTGTGGCAGATTAAATGCATCAGGAAACCAGCTGAAGTGATTATAAATGCAAATAAGCCTGTTCATCTCCAAATGATCAATGTTCACCATAAATCTTTGTCTTTGACATTTCGTTCTGCTGTGGAGCTGCAACAGGGCAGTTAAAGAGCTGCATGAGGCTCTGAAGCCATGTTGCTGACTGCTGATCTATGCTAAAAGGCTCTCTTTGAGTGATGAGGCTTGTTTTCATTGGATTGTTTTGATCTGTTTCTCTTACAATTACGCCGCATTGAAACCTGCTGAGAGAGCACGTTTCTAGAAAGACAGTGTACTGTTTATGTATTTGTTAGCCCGTTAGCCCTCTGCTGAGCTGCTTGGTAAACAAAAGCCTCTGTCAGTAATAGTTTAAAAGTTTAAAGTTTTGTTTTCATAGTAAAGATACCCACAGCTGTTATATTCAAGAAATATTTATTGATTAATACAGTTTAATAGTAGATAAGTTACTCTCACAGAAAGCACATTGCTAGAAAAACAATTCAATCAGTTTTATTTATTTGAAACTTTTAATCTTATTTTAATATTTTAATCTTTTTTTCCAGAAGCTTATGACTCTTCAGAGAAAATGACATTTTCTGACAGCTATATTACTAAAGCAACATGGCTTAAACGAAAGATTCTTATGGACGGAGGTGAGTGTGAGTGTGGAGGTATACAAGAGGACGGAAGGAAACGGGAAGAAAGCTGCATTGTTTCTGATGGGAGCGATGATGAAATTCCACATTCCTGGCTCCCCTAATCTGCGGCCTTTTTTGGAAACGATAATCCCCCTCGCAGTGCCAGATTATTATTATTATTATTGTGCCTTCAGAAGCGGCGCGGTTTCCTCTGCCAGTGTAATCAGACGGAGGAGGAAGTGACCGCAGATGATTATTCACACTGGTATCTCTAAATTGCACACTACTGTTCCTTTTCTTCTCATTCACAAAGCGCCATCCGGAGGGGTCAGCAGCGTACGCCGAGGTCCTGCGTGTCTGTGCGCGCCCGTTGTACATCTTTTTCACCGCCGTTCGTGTTTGAAGCAGCAGCTGAAATGCTGCCAGCTCCTTTTCACTGTTTTTACAGCTTTATTCAGGAGCCTGAAGGGGCCGCAGCACAGAGAGAGAGGGGTGTAAATCCTGCACTGAGGGTCTGTTGATAGTCCCCCATGGTCTTTATTGACGCATATGCTAAAGAGTGCCAGGATATTGAAATCTTTGAATCCTTTCTGTCCGTTCCGTATGTCTGTGTGTGAATTCTGACACTGTCATTCTGTATTTTAGGGCAGGAATGTGCAATTTAACCTGTTCACGATTCACGATTATTAATCTGGTGTACGCTCAGGACGTCCATTCCCGGTTTGTTTTTGTACATTATAAATGTAATATATAGTGCACAATAATTGAATTCATGTGTTCCTATCACTTCCATTGCCACAGGTGTATAAAACCAAGCCCCTAGGCCTGCAGACTGCTTCTACAATCATTAGTGAAAGAATGGGTCGCTCTCAGGAGCTCAGTGAATTCCAGTGTGGTACTGTGATCGGATGCCACCTGTGCAACAAGTCCAGTCGTGAAATTTCCTCACTACTAAATATTCCACAGTCAACTGCATAAAATCCTTACATCACCAAGCGCAATGCAAAGCATTGAATGCGGTGGTGTTAAGCGCCACCACTGGACTCTAGACACTAGAGCAGTGGAGGCGTGTTCTCTGGAGTAACAAATTATGCTTCTCTGCCTGGTAGTCCGATGGATCAGTCTGGGTTTGGCGGCTGCCAGGAGAACGGTACTTGTCTGACTGCATTGTGCCAAGTGTAAAATTTGGTGGAGGGGGGATCATGGTGTGGGGTTGTTTTAGTTCCAGTGAAAGGAACTCTTAATGCTTCAGCACCAAGAGATTTTGGACAAAGCAAGGTCCATAAAGACATGGATGAATGAGTTTGGTGTTGAAGAAATTGACTGGCCTGCAGAGAGTCCTGACCTCAACCTAATAGAAGACCTTTGGGATAAATTATAGCGGAGACTGCAGGCCAAGGCTTCTCGTCCAACATCACTGTTTGACCTCACAAATGCGCATCTGGAAGAACGGTCAAAAATTCCCATAAACACACTCCTAAACCTTGTGGAAAGCCTTCCCAGAAGATTTGAAGTTGTCAGAAGATTTAAATTAAATGGAAGTGACCTAGAAGACTCTCATTCACTGCTCTTGTTTGAGTGCTACTGCCACTCATCTGCGATAAAATACGCAGTCTTTGAGACTGGATGCTGAATCTCAGCTCCAAAGCGTGCAGCATAGCACGAAAGCCCTGGTTCTCAAAGACTGAGAAGACTGCAGGTCACATAGCAACCGAAGTCTCATCTGGATAGTAAAGAAAAGGCAAAGAGTTTTAAGGCGAACATTTGGAGACGAATGGACTTGTTTGCATTTATAAGCAGCGCAGTTGTTCCATGGAACGTTAAATCTGCAACGAGAGACTGTTAAACACTAAAAAGTTTCGAAGATGAAGTCGCTTCTCTTTCGAGTTTTCCCGTTCACCTTAAATGGTGCAGCATTTATATTTGGCGCCTCAGTCAGGAATTGAAGTGAAACGGAAACATTCTAACATGAAGCTGGAGAATAAGAAGTGACTTGAGCCTCGTAAAGCAGCCGAATGACGAGAGACATTTTACAATAAGCTGCTCTTCTTCTGAGGAAAAGTTTTATGGCGCAAATGGAAGAAAAGCGACTATAGCTGAGCTAAAGCTTAAAGCAGAGCAAAGTAAATCTGAGTTTTTGTGCATAATTTTTAAACCTATACTAGGATATTCGCACATAGTGAGGCATATCGGACATTAAATGTTGTGGTTTGATTTTTTTTTTTTTTTTTTTTTTTTTTTTTTTTGTTGAAAGGACAAAATGGCTCTTCTTAACATTTGGGTTGTGGCTCCTGATCTAACCCAGCTTTAATGCAGAGCCGGTCTGATTTCTCGCTCATCCAGGTGTGTTTTTTGTTACGTGCCACCATAGACTGTCCGGGCACTTAACTGCTTCCAAGTTCCGCTTTTTACGTTCCATCAGCATTACGGTATAAATTAAATATTTAGAAAATCGATTTTTGGCATTTTATGAATCGATTCAGAATCGTTCACGTCCACATTGCGATGCATCTGAGTAGTTTTTTTTCCCGCACCCCTAATATATATATATATATATATATATATATATATATATATATATATATATATATATATATATAATATGTGTGTATATATATATAATATGTGTGTATATATATATATATATATATATATATATATATATATATATATATATATATAATATATATATATAATATGTATATATATGTATGTGTGTGTGTATATATATATATATGTGTGTGTGTGTGTGTGTGTGTGTGTGTGTGTGTGTGTGTGTGTATATATGCACACACACTTGTAAAATAAGTTAATGCGTCCTCTATAGGAAACTTAAATGGCATTTTGCCTCTAAATACTAGTAATTTCTGTTTATTTGCTGAGTTTACGAGCTACATGGTGGCGTAGTGGGTAGCGCTGTGGCCTCACAGCAAGTAGGGTCTGGGTTTGTTCCACAGCCGGGTGACCATAGTCCTTTCTGTGTGGACTTTGCTTGTTCTCCTAGTTCCTGTGTGGGTTTCCTAGGTGTGATTGTGTGTGGATCTATAGGTCTGTCTGCCTGTCTGCCCTGAAATGGACTGACCAGGTTTCCTGCCTTCGGCCTAATGGCCACCGGCCTAGTCTCCAACATACCCCGTGACTCAGGAGGACAAATGTTTGTGTGTGTGTGTTGTTTAACAAATTGGAAATAAGGCACAAATAAGGCATACAGTAAAAAAAATGTGCCATAATGTTTGCAGTTAAGACTAGAAATGAGAACCCTGGCATAAAGCACCTTTATTCAAGTACCAGTACCTGTAATGTACCACCAGGGACATGGCGTTCTTAATGTGGACCTATTTACTGTATTAATAGCCTTTGTCTTTTTAAAATGAAACACAACAAGAATGCTAATTTCTGCTAGCTCAGGTGTGTTAGCGTCAAGCTAACAGTAGTGGCATTGAGGTCAGCACTACATGGCTCAAGTCTATGCACACGCTTGACAAATAGATTTGCCTGTTAGCCTGTTTGGAGCTGCTTGTTGAACAAAACCCTGTACTTAAGGAAAGTTTTTCTCTCCTGTCTTTTACTTTAAACACAGTGTGTGACTGTAAACACACGTGTTCATGAACAGGTTTTTTCCTTCTCCAGGCTGAGAGGGATGGCAGTTTTCAGCTTTTTGAGGGTGAAAAAGTTCTCAGACTGCTCCTGCTGCTATGCTGTGGCTGAGCTTGGTGTGATTGTTGATGAGCTCTGCTCAGAGGAGGACTGTATCATGCGGTCAGACTGTGTCCACAGTAACGTTGCTGTGTGTTTTAATATTACGACATGCTGAATTACTGAACAGCTGCGTGTGTCTGATTGAGACGAGTTACAGTGTTACTGTAGTAACTGTGACCAGCGCAGACCTGACTGAGAGAAGGAATCTGCAGGACATGCTGAGAAGTCCAGCGTCCTCCTTTGGCCCCGTCATTAGGGATTTATTTATTTTTTTAGTCATTTTATAAACTTTGTATTTCTCTTTTTTCTTTCCGTCCGTCTTTTTTGTTTTTTTTTTTTTCTTTCTCTTTAACCGACATTTTCTTTCTTTTTCTTTCTTTCTGTGTTTGACTTTCTTTTTAATTCACTCTTTTGTTCTGTGTTTGTTTGACTTTCTTTTTTAATTTTTCTTTTTTTTTCATTCCATGTTTGTCTTTCTTTTTTAATTTTCTTTTTCTTTCTGTCTTTCTTTCTTAGTTTCTCTCTCTCTCTCTCTCTCTCTCTCTCTCTCTCTCTCTCTCTGTCTCTGTCTCTCTCCCCCCCTACCCCCCCCTCTCTTGACCCTCTGTCTCTCGTGGACTTCGTCCAAATCAATTAAAACTGGTTTCCAGCTCGTCTCTCTCCAGGCCGCGTGTGTAGTGTTGAGTAGTGAAGTGTTATTGTGAGTGTGTGTTGTGGAGTGGAGTGCTGGTGGTATGTGTGTGTGTGTGTGAGTGTGTAGTCTCCGGACTGTGTTAGCACTGGTTTTTTCGGCTCTAAACTCGGGGCCCCGGTGGTGGCGGTGTCCCTGGAGAGCGTGTAGGGAATTTTTCGCCTGGCCGGGCGTGCGGAGGAAAGCTGGTGTGGAGGATGGAACCTTCCCTCTGTCTCTCACTCCTGGGCTTAATTTGGGGATTGTGTGGAACGTAACGGCTTTGGAACTTTTCAAATTGTTTTGCTTTGTTTCGTTAGACAGGACGCGTGTGTCGGGCTAGTTACTGTGCGTGTGCGCGCACTGTATGCGATATCGGCTCGGATTTGACTCAATTTATTTAAATATTTTATCCACCTGCAGTTGGATTTGTGTGCTGTAATGAATGTTTGGACAGAGTGAAGCTCTGATTGTGAATGGCTGTTTGTATGTTTTGTGGGGCTTTTTTGGGTGATGTGGTGTTGTAGCTGTATGGGGCCACATTACTCACCTGACATTTCTCATGTGTCTCCAGCCTCGTCATCAGCGCACTTGAAAAGCATTTATAGTATCTCAGCACCCCTTTGTGAAGTAAGTCCAAACTGTGGTGTTAGTCAAATTCAGATGCTCTGCTCCAGCTGTAACACACTAACGCTGTCCTCAGTGTCTGGTGTCACAATTTTAAAAACATCACAGCGCTGGGAGGGTCTCAAGTCCCTGCTTTGATTGGTTCAGCTCAATAGTGTATTTTATGTTCTGATTGGCTACCAAGCAATGACAAAAAAAAATATGTGGAACAAGTGGCAGCTGAATGTGGATCTTTCAACTTATTTTCTTGAAATATTGACTTTTGTGGTTCTGATGTCAAATGAATTGCTTTTCTTAATATATTGATTTACTTTGTCAAAGTAATAACAATTTTATCAGATATTAAGTCGTCTTGTTATTCCAAAATAATTACATACTTTCTTGAAATGTAAGGACTTTATTATTTCAACGTAACATTTCAAAACCTTGAGATTTTATTAGTCATTATTTCAAGATACTAAGTCAGTATTTAGAGAAAACAAGTCATTATTCTGAAATACTAGGTCAATATTTGAGAAAACGAGTCATTGTTCTGAGATAGTAAGTCAGTATTGAGAGAAAATGAGTTATTTTTCCAAGATACTAGGTCAGTAATTATTTCAAGATAGTAGTAATTCTGTATTTGGAGAGAATAAGTCAGTATTTCAAGACAGTAAGTCACTATTTAGAGAAACAATTATTTCAAGAGAGTAATTCAGTATTTCAAGATAGTAATTCAGTATTTAGAGAAAACAAGTCAGTATTTCAAGACAGTAAGTACATATTTAGAGAAAACAAGTCATTATTTCAATATAGTAAGTAAATATTTAGAGAAAACAATCATTTCAAGATGGTAAGTCAATACTATGAGAAAACAAGTCAGCATTTCAAGATAGTAAGTCAGTATTTAGAGTAAACAATCATTATTTCAAGATGGTAAGTCAATACTAAGAGAGAACAGTGTTTCAAGATAGTAAATATTTAGAGAAAACAATCATTTCAAGATGGTAAGTCAATACTAAGAGAGAACAGTGTTTCAAGATAGTAAATATTTAGAGAAAACAAGTCAGTATTTCAAGATAGTAAGTCAATGATAAGAGAAAACAAGTCAGTATTTCAAGGTAAAATGTCAGTAGTTTGAGCGTCATTGTTGTGCTAAGCGTATATTTTAAGAAAATAAGTAATTATTTCAAAATGACGAGCCAATATTATGACGGTCATTTTTTCATGATGCTAAGTCAGAATTTTGAGAAAATAGTTATTTTGAGGTGTTTTAAAGGATGTTTTTTTTTTTTTTTGCTCTGCCTGGCAGGAATGGGTTCCATTCCTTATGGTGATTTCAGAGTAGTGATGCTTTTGGCCAACAAGGCCCAGACTGACAGCGAAGAGAGCGTGTGCATGTGTGGACGCTTGACCTTGTCTTTCATCTGTCCTCCTTCTGTCCTAAGATCCTGCAGCTCTGACCACCCTCACTGGCAGATGACACTCTCTCACTCGTGCAGAGTAAACAGAAACATTCTTTGTTTTGACTTTGCACAGTGTGGTACAGGAGCTGAAATAAACATGAACGCCTGTGTGTGTGCGCGTCACCTGGGAGTGTGTGCTAATCCTCTTTTCTGGCATGGTTCTGGAAGGTTCTGGACCCTGACGCTCTCTGAGGTGGCTCCCCCGCAGAGACCTGGACACACGGATACAGCAGCTACTCTTATGGGACACGGTGTCTGTGGTGCACCAGTCATGAATTTTT